>NC_058132.1:680870669-680965548 GCF_016433145.1 Gracilinanus agilis
TCTCTCTCTCTCTCTCTCTCTCTCTCTCTCTCTCTCTCTCTCTCTCTCTCTCTCTCCTCTCCCCCCTTTCTTTCTCTTTCATCTCCTCCTAACCCACTCTGTCTCTGTCTTTCAATATTCCTCTTATTTGTAGCTGAGGACAAAGCAAGTTTTGGTTCCTTCTGTATGAAGGCATCTAGATTATTATCTTCACCACAGTATCCCTGAAGTCCTAGGACCTCAGAGGCTGTCTATTCCAACTCTTGCCTCAAAGAAGCCCCTCACTATAATATAGCCAACAAATAATCATTTAGCCTCTGCTTAAAGACCTTCAATGAGATGGAACCCAGTGACTCCCAAGGCATAATTTTTAGGAAGGTTTTTTGACCCTGAACCTAAAATTGACATTCTACAATGTTTTTTAAAAGAGTATTATTTTTACTGATAGTTTTTGTTTTTAACCCTTCAATTATCCCTCCCTCTCCACCTCCCCAAAAGCCATCATTTAAAATCAAGAATATTTTTTTAAAAATAGGAAGAGAAGTAAAAGTTTAGTTAAACAAATTAATACATGAAAATCCCTGGAAAGGTTATTTATTTTCCTATACCAGTGTACCTTCATAAAGGAATGTCTTCTTATATCTCTTCTTTGAAAGTGAGTTTGCTCTTTATAATTTCTGTAGTAGCTATTTATTTTGCTATGTAGCCTCTCAATAATATCTTAAATTTATACAATGCTTTAAGGATCACCAAACAGCTTCCTTACCAGTAACCTTATTTTGTAGGTGAGGAAACTGAGGCATGCAGAAATAAAGTGACTTGTTCATGGTGGCATTGCTAGGGGATCCTAGAACCAAGAGTCAAACCAAAGTCTCTTAATTCTGGATATGGAGCTCTTTGCACCACATTATGTGGCTTCAGATGCAAGGTGATAAGACTTTCTTCCATGCTTTCCCCCTTGCTGCAAATATCTGGCACCCAATGGCATTCTTTATGCTTTTAAAAGTTAGGAATAATAAAAAATAGTTTAGGAACCAGAGTTATATTACATTGTAGCAGACCTTTTTGACCAGGATTTCCAATAAGTGACCAGAAACACCTCCATCTTTGTTCCTTGACCTTCTTCTGGCATTACTGGGCTTTGTTCCAAACAGGTGTTCTAGATACTATACTAGGTAGGCACTGGGTGTGTGTAAATATGTTGGAGGAATTGTTTGGACATGCTGTTTCCTGGTTGTCTTGAAAAAATATTGGATGGGAACTTCCTGACTTCATCATTTACTGTAATAGCTCATCTCAGATATCACCTTTTGGGGAGAAAAGTTCATGTAGCACATACCTTTGATGTGGGAGAAACACACCCAAGTTTGTAGCAGGGTCTTGCCCCAAGAATGAGAGACTCAAACTCTGTTCAGTCCAGAAGTAAGAAAAGAATTTTATTTGAAGTAGTGGTAAGTTTAGGTGGTCCAGTAGCTGGTGGAATAATCTTGGGGTTAATCAGGTAGTTTTAGGGCCAATGGATAAGCCCAGGGGCTAGTAGAGTAGCCTCTTTGGAGCTTGATAGCATGGAATAGCAGCTTCACTATAAGGCGGCAGCTTCCTCTAAGGAGTGGAGCTACCACACCCTGTGAATCAGGATTGGCATATTTTTTGGGGTCTAGAAGCTTAGCATCTCTCTTTCCAAACTCAGGTGGAGGTATGTTTTGGGGTTTGTTGCCATAAAGAACAAGGAGTATCTGCAATATTGGGGTATTTTTCTGGAATGCTAGAGTCCCCAGTGTGCAGGTTCCATGTTCCTTCATTGTCTACCTTGTCATCATTTGCCAACACGGGAGCTCTTGCTGCCCTTCCAGAGTGGGAACATGGGGAGGGGATGCAGTACATTGGAGGATCACTATAGGAATTAATTATTTCTAAGAACACAAAGCTGATTCCTATCATAGAATGGTACAGATTCAGTACACAGAGTGGTTAATTGAACAATCTATAATTCATGCTTGACTAATGCTGAAACTACAGATTTTGTAGTTGATGTTTGACCAGTGCTAACTAGTGAGAAATGCAAGATTTTGGAGTATGAGGGTCCCATTCCTATTACTGCCTACTGTCAACCCACATCACTTTAATCCCAAGGATCTGTGATTTTATTAATGTGGGTACCCCATCCATTGAGGCAGGTTGTAACTCTTTTACTTCTGCCCATTCTTTGAATCTCCTACCTGTATGGTCATCCTTTTAAGTCTCTTTTTCTGGATCTTCATCTGGGTCACATCTGCAAATCATGGGTCTTTCTTCTCTTCTCCCTCTAAACTACTTCACATGGTGGTTTCATCAGCTCCTATGAATTCGGGCACCATCTCTCTGCTGATGATTCTCCAATCTACTTATCCAGCCCTAATTTCTTTGCTGACATCCAGTCTTTCATTTCCAACTGCCTATCTAGAATTGAATTGACTGCCTATCTAGAATCTAGAATTGAATGTCCAACTCTTAAACTCAGAATGTCCAGAACTGAACTCATTCCCTTTCCTTTCAAGGTCTTAGATTCTACTAACATTTTCACATACATACCACCCTTATAATTAGGATTAGGGTTTTAAGCAAATAAATGATTATACTTTACCATCACAATATAATTAAAACCTTTTGTGAAGTTGTTAATTATTCTTTCCTACTGTGTTTGTAGCAGACACCTGCTTTTTAGTGGTGCAATGTCCATATACATAATATTGCTATGAAATGTGCAAATCAGCTGGGTTTCTGTTCACATTCTTGTTCCCAAAGCTAATTGTTTACTTATTTAAAGAAATGACTACCTTGATTATAGCCATTAATAAACAAAATTTTGTGTAAATGTTTATTAGTGTGTGAAATTTTTACTGATTCAGACTAATTGATTTAGCAAACTAGAAGGCAACAAGGTGGGTTAACAGATAGAGAACTGGACCTGGAGTCAGAACCACCTGGGTTCAAATTCAGCCTCAGACACTGCCTAGCTGTGTGACCCTGGGTAAATGAGTTAACTGAGATCTGCCTTGGTTTCTTCATCTATAAAATGGGAATCACAATTATCAGGTTATTATGAGGATCAAATGAGAAAATATATGTAAAACTCTTTTTAAATATTAAAGCATTATATGAATGCTAGCTATTATTATCAATCAGAATGAGTAAAAACTGTGTTTTGTAATATTTATAAAGGAAATATGAGGGAATATGATATGATTGATTATATATTATAATATCTTTATGATATAATTTATTATTATTTGTGAGAAAATAAAGAAAATATGAGAGAATATTGTTATTTATGAGGAAATAAGGAAAATATGAGGGAAAAAGAGTTAGATGTGGTAGAGCCCAGAAAATCTGTTAAAAGATTTTTAAAGGTAATAAGAGATAGCATAGTCTAGCATATATTGTACCGGGCTTTGAGTTAGGAAGAACTGAATTCGAATTAGTTGTTATGGAGTTGGTTTCTGATTTAACTTCTAGGTGTTTCAAGTAACTTCTTGGGATTCAGAAAGGACACTGGGTCAGAGAATCTAGGTTTGAATCCTAGCTTGCTATTTACTATCTGTGTGACCTTGGCCAAGTCACCCAATTTTTGTAGGCTCCAGTTTCCTCCTCTATAAATGAGAGTGCTGCACTAGATGACCACTTAGTCTCTAGATCTATGAATAATAAATATTGAATTCATAGGAGGCTTACAATTTGCATTAGTAAAGGAAGTTCTAGCTCTGATAGATACTGATAAAATCAAAAGATGGTTTTGTTACTTTTGAAGACATACAGTAACTCATAGAGGGTCCCTTGGGCTCCATTTAGATTCACTTTGCTTTCAGAGCTAATTTCTTTTTGAGACTGGATCTGCCTGTCTTGTTGAGGCTAGAAGGACCATAACTACTCTTGGGTTAGTCCTGTTGTTGATCTGTAAATTGACTCAATACTTTTCATCTCCTCTGTTTTTTCAAACTTGGACAGCGCATGCATTCTTAGGCAGCTGGTGGTCCTTCATTTCAGAGGGCTCACTATATTAATGTTGACCCATGTATACCATTAATGCATGACCTGCTCCTGTAGGTCAGAACTCTCAAACTCAAGGCATTCACCAGCTTTAGCTTCCCCAGCAGCAAGGAACTGCAGGTGTGTGCCACCACTTAAATCTGATGGATCATTTCCCTTAGAAAGATCCGCAGATGATGCTCTAACATCTTAGCAATGTCAAAGGGCAGATCTTAGATTTTTCTATCCATCTATTCTTGGACAGACAAGAGGATGATCAACTTTAAGCTGGAAAAGACTTTAGTGAGGAGCTCATCCAGTTTTCTCATCTTACAGAAGTGGAGATTGAGATTCAGAATGGGGAAGGAATTTGCTCAGTGTCACCTGGTAAATGTCAGAACTAGGATGTAAAATTCTGGCTTTTGATTTCAAATCCTGTGCTCTCTGTACCCCATCATTGCTGCCTAAAATAGAATAGTACACAATTCTCAGCTTTGTCTCAATAGTCATCCTCCCCCAGCTATCATGTTTTCATTCTCAACAATTGATGTTGCAGACACTAGCCTATGATGGAAGTTTCACCGCTGGTTAGCTGGGTTAGTTGGCTCTGTTGAAGGTAATTGAAGGCTTTTTCACCTTAAGTACAGAAGCAGACAAATGCTTTCCCTCAGGAAGCCTACAAAGAACTTTCTCCCACAGGGATACAGATAAGACAGTTCTGTGTAGGACCAGCGTGGGAGCCCCAGAAACTCACTCATATGCAAGAAAGACCCAGGGCAGACCCTACACAGGGAGGAAGCTAGTGAGACATACGAATGCTGGTGGTACTGGAAGAGTCAGTGCTCTCTACCTTCCTATGAGTCTATGAAGCTATGATTCTATACACACCAGCAGTGAGAAGAAATACATCATTGGAGAGAGTTCAGCTGTACCATATGTGATAGATAGCCAGCGACTACTGCCTTTACTCAGTCCAGACTGATCTGGGGTATTCTGTGGCTGGGAATGGCCCAGGTGACTTGTCCACAAATATTCTTGCCCTATACATGTTTTAAAGGGGACGTATGACTTTTGGTGCTTCTTTTTAAAGAGGCAACTATGCTAGATGGTTCAGTGGATAAGGCACTTAATCTCTTAACCCATTTTGGCGACCATTTCCTTAACTGTAAGATGTGCATATTAATAGCACTTTCCTTTTCTTTCTACCTCCCCCTCTTTTCTTCCTTTTTTTTTTTATAGCAACTACAACAAAATTTCCAAGAAATCCAAGCCAGACAATTAGACTTGCAGAGAGAGAGTTCAAGAATTGATTGGTCATCCCAGGTCAGGTGTGGTCATCCCTAGAGGGCCCAATGAACTACATTTGTTCACAAAGGCAGCATCAGTTGAAACAAAAATAGAAGCAAAGGCAGAAATAAAGCTTCTCACTCCACTCTTAAATCTTTTTCCCTGTGATTCAAAAAGCCATCATCACATCTAATTTTTCCTTGGGCCATCCCTCTTTCCCCATCTCATCCCCTCCCCTAAATTCTGTGCCTATGGACCCCTACCACAATGCAGACAACCTTCAGACCTCACACATGCATTATGTCTTGTTTCTCCTAAAACATTTTGTAGTTGGCACTTCCCTTCCTCTCTCTCTCTCCCTCCCCTCTGTCCCTGTCTCATTTTCCTTTTATTTCTTGTCTTCTTTGTCTGTTGTCTTTTCCCAAGGCTCTTTTCCATAGCAATATATCATTCACCAGACTCACCTACTTTCATCCCAGATAACTCATAAATGCAACATGGTACTCAACTTGGAGTCAGACAGGTACAAATTCAGATCCTGTTTAGCTATATGACCAGGAACAAATCTCTTAGCCTCTCTTACTTTCTGTTTCTACATCTGTAAAATGGGGCTAAAATACTTGTAGTCTACTGGGCATCCAGTTTGGGATAACTGAAAGACAGTTGGAAATGCAAGACCAGAGGTGAACAGAGAACTTAGGGCAGAATGGGTAGTTAAAAGAATGAGGAGGGGATAGCTAGGTAGCTCTGTGGATTGAGAGCTAAGCCTAGAGATGGGAGGTCCTAGGTTCAAATCTGGCCTCAGACACTTCCTAACTGTGTGACCCTGGGCAAGTCACTTAACCCTTATTGCCTAGCCCTGCAATAGGCAAATTTATAAATTAAGATTTAGACATTTAGGGTAAGATAACAGTCAGACTTTATTGGGCAAGGCTGGAAGGTTCCAACCATGGAATGGTGAGAAGGGAGTTTTTTCCTGGAGTGACTCTGTTGTGGCTGAGGCAGTTAGAGGCTGGTTTATCTGTCCCAGTGAAGAGCCCAAGAAAAGTAGATTTGTCTCCCAGAAGAAACATCAACCCGTGGAAATTCAGGTTGAGCAACAAGACCAGACTTGGGTGGTAGACATACCAGGCTGGTTCTGCCCTCTGTCTTTACCTTTTGTGGATTAATTGCTGAGGATCCTGGAAAGCTGTGAACATTGCTGGAGCTTAAGTGGACCCAGTTGTGAGACCATCACATCCCCTTCTAACCTCCAAAAGCTGGACCTGATAATCTGTGTTAGCTCAGTGTAGATTTTGACCCATTTCCAGGCCCTGAAGTCTGTCCATAGTTATCTAGTGTAGTGTGACCTTTTCCCCATTTCTCAAACCCTAAATCTCTTAATAAACTGTTTTATTTTACTTTCTATTGTCTTCCTCAAACCCCCAAAAGGACCCATAGAGAGATAGCATCCAATCCTTGTGTTTTCCCCAGCTGGTTGATGATCAGTAAACTGTTAACTTTCATCTTGCCAACTAGAGTGGTTTCACCTAACACCCACATCCCTTGTGAGAGGTTCCCTGTTATCCTGTAAAATCCTGTCACATGGAGTGTGTGGGTGTGTCCTAGTTGTGTGTGTCACCTCTGTATTACCCCAGTTAGACAGTTACATATTTCAGCCCTTACCACGCTTCTACCTTGGAACCAATACACAGTATTGATTCAAAGATGGAAGGTAAGGCTATTTTTTTAAAAGAATAGGTAGATCTGTTCTCTTATCTACCCATTCTGCCCATGGAAATGGTAATTAAATCCATGGAAGTTGACTAGATCAACAAGTGAAGTAATATAGAGGGAGAATAGAAGAGAGACAGAACCCTGAGGGATTGTAGTTAAAGGATATGTTCTGGATGATAATTATCTTTACCTTCACTTTGGCCCTTCACAGACTCAAAAAGGGGCAATCCATCATGTTCCTAGGGTCTCTCAGGAAAGAATAGTTGAGACAAGTCTCAGCCAGAGACTTATTTCCATGAGTAGAGCAGTAAACTAAAAGATGAGCCTCCAGTAACTTTAGGTGGGAATGACAAAGAGATGTATTCCATCTTCTCTGAGGAAATATATTCTGCCAATCTGGGCTACAAAACTTGCCAATTTTTGTCAAGGTTATCACCATCCTTTCAGTCACCCAAGTTAGTAACTTCTACATTGGCTTTGATTATTCACTCCCCCTCAAGCTACATATCCAATCACTGCCTTCTTTTTGTACCTAGAAGGTACTCCCTCCTCACCTTAACCTTGGAGAATCCCTTATTTCCTTCAAGATGCATCTCAGGCATGACCTTCTACATGAAACCTTTTCTGATATTCCCAAATGACATAGCACTTCCTCTCAAACTAACCTACATTTAACTACCTTCTGTTTATTTTATATTCATACCATATATAGTTAATGTATATGTTATCTATCAAAACCTGGTGGAATATAAACCTGTTGAGGGCAGGAACTGTTTAATTTTTTTTGTCTTTGCATTCTTAGCACCTAACAGTATCCAGTGCATAGTAGGCTTTTAAAAAATTATTGTTGATTGACTGATCAGCCCTGTGAGGACTGTTTCAAGGAACTGGGGAAATTTAGCCTGAGGAAGAATTGATAAGGAGAACATGATGAGTATCCAAATATTTGAAAGGTTGTCATGTGGATGAGAGGTTAACCTTATTCTCTTGAGCTTCAGATGGGATTAAGAGTAGCAATGGGTTAAAAAAAATAAAAAAAATGAATAGCAATGGGCTAAAAAGAGGCAGGTTCATGTTTGATGTAAGGGAAAACTTCATAAGATCAGTGACATTTAAAGGTGGAATGGTTCATCTCAGAAGTTAGTGGGTAACTCCATCACTGGAGTTGTTTGGGCAAAGACTAGAAGACCACTTTTGGGGTATTGTAGGGGAAATCTTTTTTTTAAAGATATGGATTAGATTAGATGTTGATTGAGGTTTCTTTTTTCTTTTTAAAATTTATTTATTTATTTAGGATATTTTCCCATGGTCACATGATTCATGAATTTTCCCTCCCCTCTTCCCTCCTCCCTCCCTGAGATGACAAACAATTCTACTGGGTTACACATGTATCATTGTTCAAAATCTATTTCTATACTATTCAGATTTGCAATAGAATGATCTTTTAATGCCAAAACCCTAAAAATATCCCCATTGAACCGAGTGATCAACCATATGTTTTTCTTTTGCATTTCTATTCCCACAGTTCTTTCTCTGGATGTGGATAGCATTCTTTCTCATAAGTCCCTTGGGATGGTCCTGGATCATTGTCTTGCTACTAGTAGAAAAGACTGTTACATTTGATTGTACCATAATGTTTCAGTTTCTGTGTACAATGTTCTCCTGGTTTTGCTCATTTCACTCTGCATCAATTCCTGGAGGTCTTTCCAGTTCACATGGAATTCTTCTAGCTCATTATTCTTTGCAGCACGATAGTATTCCATCACCAGCATATACCACAATTTGTTCAGCCATTCCCCAATCGATGGACATCCCCTCATTTTCCAATTTTTTGCCACCACAAAGAGTGTGGCTATAAATGTTTTTGTATAAATATTTTTCCTTATTATCTCTTTGGGGGTACAAACCCAGAAGTGGTATGGCTGGATCAAAGGGCAGGCATTCTTTTAAAGCCCTTTGGCATAGTTCCAAATTACCCTTCAGAATGTTTGGACCAATTCACAACTCCACCAGCAGTGTATTAGTGTCCCAATTTGACTGAGGTTTCTTGAAACTCTTTTGATCTTTTTATTTTGATTCTGGTTTTTCTCCCCATTTCTCCCCAGCATTCATCATGAGGCAGAGGGTAGAGGAAATAGGGCTAGACTTAGATTTTGGAAGATCAGAATTCAAATCCCATCTTAGACACTTCTACTAGCTGTGTTCCGCTGGGCAAGTCACTCACTCAGCCTCAGTTTCCTCACTTGTAAAATTAGGAATTGTTATCTCACAAGGTTATCAGGTTCAAATGACATATATTACATAAAGCACTTCTCAAACTTAAGATGCTATATACATTCTGACTACTGTTATTTCATCCTCTTTTGGGGCACTCAATCAATAGGGCAACCTGCCAAAAGAAGGTAACCTTAAAATGAGGGTATGTCCAGTTATTGAATACCCAGCAGAGCAGAAAAGTATCTAAACACAATGAAAATTCAGTCCTATTTCTTATAATTCACTAATGGAGTGCTCTCTTGTCTCCATTACAGGAATTGCCCATTCCATCCAGAGCTCATGACAGAGGCAGCATTGCACAGTGGATAGGGCATTAGAATTAGGATCAGGAGGACCTGAGTTTAAGTCCTGCCTTAGGCACTTAGGAGCAGTATGATCTGTTAGCCTCAATTTCTTTGTCTACAAAATGGGGAAATGGATTCATTGTCCTCTAAAATCTCTTTTAGCTCTGTAGCTAGGATCATATAAACCCCTTTTAGCACAATAATATGTCTGCCACAAATAGGAGAGGCTGATTCTGTCTTCTAACATGGGCTGGGGAAAGTCAAGTATCAGATCTGAACACCTGTAGGATGTGCAGTCAGAGAGAATTGTAGGTTTCATTGACAATATTCCCAACACAGTCATGGCAGCAGGAAATGTTAACCTTAACCCATGTGGGTCTCCTCTGTGGCACTGTTTAAGGGGACCTCACTTACAGTTCCTGTTCCTGTCTTAACTTCTGCATGTAAACTAATTCCTTTCAGGTTACAGGTGAAGTTGTCCCATTCTGCTTTGCTGAGACTATTAACTCCTAGACTTGAATTGGTCTGTTAGATGAGTCCTAAATTTCAAGGTACAGAGACAGGGCCCCTGTAATTCAGTTATAATAATTACAAGGATTATCTGATAAATCTATATACTTAACTAGCGGACTGCATCGCTTTTCTATTTGTATTCTTTTTTTTTTAAATTTTAAACCCTTACCTTCTGTCTTAGAATCAGTACTGTGTATTGGTTCTAAGGCAAGAGCAGTAAGGGCTAGGCAATGGGGGTTTAAGTGACTTGCCCAGCGTCACACAGCTAAGAAGTGTCTAAGGCCAGATTTGAACCTAGAACCTCCCATCTCTAGGCCTGGATCTCAATCCACTGAGACATGCAGATGTCCCCAGATTGAATCTTAATGGGAATTATGTTCTATGAAGTAGACAAAAGGAAATTGTTCCCTTTACAGTTGCATAAATCCAGGATAAGTAGGTCCTAGCCACTCGTAACTGCATCAGAAACAAACTGGTCAAAGAAATGTTTATATGAATAAACTATATTTGTAGAGTTTGGTAAAATTTCTTTGGAGTCCTTCTTTCCTCATCAGTGTCTCTTTCTTTTTTGTGGAGGATTTCTGTCACATTTCACTTCTCTCTTGCCTTAAATAATACTTTTCTCCCTTCTTTCTTTCTGCTTCTACTTACTTTCAAACACCCTTATATGTGTTATCTTCCATCATTAGACTATGAGTATAAGGACTGGCTTGCTTGTATTTGTATTTCCAGCACTTAGGACAGTGTCTGGCACATAGGAATTACTTAACAAATGTTCTCCTCCCCACCTTCTCCCTCTCCTCTCCTTCTCCACTCTCTCCTCCTCCTCCCCTCTCCTCTTACCCTCCCTTGCTCCCTCTCTCCCTCCAATTTTCTCTCTCTCTTTCTTTCTCCCCCTCCCTCCTCTATTTCCCCCTCTCTCTTCCTCCTTCCCTCTCTATCTCGCCCTCCCTCCCTCTCGCCCTCCCTCTCTTTCCCTCTCTCTCTCCTTCCCTCTCTCCTTCTCTCTCTCTCTCTCTCTCTCTCTCTCTCTCTCTCTCTCTCTCTCTCTCTCTCTCCATCCATCCTTTATTTTAATGAATAATTAGTCATCTTAGCTGTTTCTATATGACCCATATCCTCCCTATCAGGTAAAGTGCCCAGACCAGACTGTATCACTCACCATTCCTTTAAAGAGTGAAGGGGAAATCTCAAATTTTTCAATTAGATAATCAATTCTCAGTTGAGACTCAAAACTCATAACAGTACTATTTTTAAATGTGGTCACATAATAATAGCTAACATAGATGGCACAGTGGATAGAGTATTGGGCCTAGAGTCAGGAAGACTTATTTCCTAAATTGAAATCTAGCCTCAGACACTAGATGGGTGACCCTGGGCAAATCACTTAACCCTATTAGTCTCAGTTTCCTCATCTGTCAAATGAACTGGAGAAGGAAATGGCAAACTATTCTAGGATCTCTGCCCAGAAAACTCCAAATGGAATCACAAAGAGCTGGACATGACTGAAGTGATTGAACAACACTAACAACTCTTTCAGGTATGGAAATTACTTAACATGTGTCATCCTATTTAATTCTCACATCAGCCCTGTGAGAAAGGTACTAATATTATACCCTTTTTATAAAGGAAGAAATTGAAGCTGAGGAAGACTAATGTCACATAGCTATTAGGTACCTAAGGTGGGATTTGATCCCAGGTCTGCCTGACTCCAAATCTAACTCTCTATCTACTGTATCAAGGTTGGGTGAGTCAAGAATCTGCACCAGCTTTATAATTCCCCCCAACCCCTGTGGCTGAAATAGTATGATAACTATAGCCGAAAGGGGTGTTGATGAGCTTCTGGGAGTGACCCTCTCAACTTTTCCCCCCCTTCAAATTGATGGGGTGCTGCCTTCTGTCTTGTTCTAATATTGCTACAGGGCCAAGGAAAAAGGGAGAGAAGATATGGTTTTGAGGGAAATTGAGGAGTCATGATCTACAGGTTGTGGCAACTCCTTGGATGTAGAAGGTGAGAGGGAAGGATGAATCAAGGATAACACCAAGATGGTGTTGCCCAGAGGCATTGATAGGAAGGCCAAAGTTAGAAGGAACATTTTTGGGGGGATAACAAGTTTTATAATGGACATATGGAGATGCCAGTGAGAGGTATCAGTTCTTTGAGAAGTAGAGCTGTATAGCGGGTAACATGTCAGACTTGAAGTCAGAAGATACAGTTCAAATCCTGCATCAGCTACTTTCTCTCAGTGTGATTGGGAGTAAGTCAGTGAAGCTGGAGCTTTCATCCCATCATTTACAAAATGGCGGGAATGGTATTTGAATTTGCTGACATGCATTGGTGTGCCCATGGCATAGTCAGGCTGTGTCAACACACTCACCAGGCTCCTGGCATGCTGATGTTTATGAGGTTATTGTGAGGAAAGCATTTTGTAAACCTTTTAGTCTTAAGGAGATGTTAGTCATCCTTTTTGTTCAGGGAAGGCCCAGTACTTTGTTCCAGGGCTATGAATTCTACATGGCCTCAACAAATGCTTGTTGTAGGAATGAATAAATGAAAGAATGAAATCCAGCCCATTGGAGGTGCTCCAATTCCTTGAGGTAATATAGTCAAAGAATTAGATATTTTTAAAGCTGGAAGGGATCACATGGCCCTTTAATTTAACAGATATCTGATGAGAGTCTCCAGTATAACATACCCAACAAATGGCCATCCGCTATCTATTTGGAGACTTCCAAGGAGGTGGGGCACACCTCTTAGGCAGTCTATTCAATTTTAGACAGCTTTAGTGATAGGGAGCCTTAGTGGTTCCTGGAGTGGCATAGAATCTTAGAATTGGCAGAAATTCCAGATCTCATCTGTCTCATCAGTCAAACTTGAACAAAGGGCTGAACCTAGGAAACTGGGGGAAAAGTCTATGCTTTCATGGGCTAAAATGAGACTTTGTAGAGTCCCAGAACTCTGGTAAGCTAAATGAGGGGAATTGATGAGTTTAACTTTGGATACATTGCATTTTAGAAGTAAAGATGTTCTAGTAGAGATATTCTGAAACCAATCAGAAGCTCAGGTGAAAGATCAAGACTGGAGATGTCAATCACTTAGAAAAGATTGTTGAAACTCTAAAAGTGGGTGAATTCTTCGAATTGGTAGGTTTTTTCTCTGCCATTTCAATAATGACTTCCTATGGGACAAGGCCTTTGCCATTTATTTTTTCTAAATATGTGTCACCTGGCATAGTGCCATGAATAAGAAATTTGGACATCTTACACAAACTCGAGGAAAATCACAAATTTCTCCTAGGCAAGTAACATGAAACCAACTTTCATTTGGATCTGAGGCTAAGAGACGGGTCTGTGTATGGGAGAAGAAACCACAGGATAGTGTCTCATGGCTGCTTCTGGAGAGGTCATCCGTGACCTCTGACTTAAGGATTTTGGGGCAAAATCCTTGTCACTCCATCTTAGTAAAGGCTTCAGTGCTATGCACATAGTCGTCTGTCTTTATCTCTGTCTCTCCTGAGTGTCAGACATATATAATGTACATGTAAGGTATAACACACACATGTACACACACACACACACACACACAATTCCAGCCAGTGTGGCAAGTCCATTTGAAGATAGCAGTAGAGCCGTTCAGCTCCACTAACCAACCTAGATAAATCATCCCTAGTCTGACCACACATCAATCCGCTATTACTGGTTAATCTTCTTTCTTTCTCTCTCTGTTAGATTACATTTACACTTGAGCGATTACTGATCAAGGGACCACAGAATTCTCAAGTAGTTTGATTCTTTGATCCAACTGCAATTTCTTACAAAGCTTGGCCCTGAGATATATGTGCCTTTCCCCAAATAAATAATAAATATGAATCATGCTTTCAGATGGCATGGATAAAGCCTTTCACAGATACAGAAAGCAAGGTCAGCTTTTGTGTCTCTATGCATTGTATTAGTCAATAGGCAGGCTGGAGTGGGCATTTAGGACCCACCACTGTGAAGTCACACATGGCCACATAAATGATAGAGGTTCTCATCCTCAGGCTTCTGACGATGCCCCTTGGCCTTAGAAGGAGTGATGAGGTCGGCAGAGTGCTAGATATGGAATCAGAATGGTCTGTGGTTCCCTTTATCTGACATTTGCTAGTTGTGTGTAAGTCACTTAATTTCTTTGTGACTCCATGCCCTCATTTGTAAAATAAGGATACCATGAATGACCTCACAGGGCTGTTGTCAGAATCAAATGAGATCATTAAAATGAAGGGATGTGTCAGGACACTCTTGATCAATTAATTTCTCCTTCCCTAAACTAAATGATGAAACCACAGAAAGGAAAGGTAATGGAGACCACAAAGTATTTTTAAAAAATCTTACCTTCTATCTTAAAATCAATACTGTGTACTGGTTCAAAGGCAGAAGAGTGGTAAGGGCTAGGAAATGGTGGGTTAAATGACTTGCTCAGGGTCACACAACTAGGAAGCATCTGAAATCACATTTGAACTCAGCACCTTCCATCTCTAGATTTGGTTCTCAGTCTACTGATCCACTTAGCTGCTCCTGACAACAAAATATTCAAGTGTTATGTGAGGTAAAAAGACAGATCTACACTATGCTACCCCTTTGTGAGCTGTGTCATAAGGGAGTTCACCTTGATGAAGTTAGAAGGGCAGCTTGTCATTGGCTGACAAAAGATTGGCCCTATTCCTGGTGGTCTGTAAAAAGCAAACTTGCAGCTCTGATGGATAGTTGAGTCAAGGACACTTTGTGGAGTGTGACCCAGAAGCAGAGAAGACAGCCAGCTATAGAGGAAGAATAAAGGGAGAGGAAAGACATCTTAAACTCCTGAATTTCCTTGATTTAGCATGCAATGAGCCATGGTTTAAATCATGAAAGCACCACAATGGTGAGAATCACAATATGGTGGCAAAAATAATTTTTATTTAAGGGGAGAAGTTCACTTTTCCAGTAGCAAAGGGAGGTCTGGGTTGATGACTACTTCTAGCATCAGGGGGTAGATTCGAATAGATTTCCATAAATCTAATTTGGGGTGTTACTTTTATTTAAACTACTCTGGGTATGCAACCTTAGTCTCCAAGGAGTTATTAGAGATAAGTGATTCAGCTAATGAGCCAGGCTCAATTGGTGGTCACTACCTGATTGAATGTTCAATAGTTAATCATTCTAGCTGAATGAAACCTGTAGAGTCATCTGTTCACCCAGACTTTCCTTGTGAAGTTCTTTTGCAGATTCTTTTTCTAGATACAGTTGGCCTCGTGTTTACTCTATGTGTGCCTTACTACCAGTGAGCTCTAAATCTGCACCCATTCTCCTTGCTGATACTGTATTTTCAAGAGTGTGCACTCCATATTTATGGGGCAAAGGCATGTTTTGTAACCAAGGTTCTTATTGTGACATCTTAATAAATGCCTTTACTTTGAACTGTTACTATTGGCTGCCTATTAAAGAGAAATCCACCAGAGGGGGCTTCATGAACTATAATTTTAGGAGTATGACCTCCTAAAGAATTTTTTGAACCTGAGATGGTTGTCATTCTCTGGGGAACCAATGCCATGAGTATAAGTGTAAGTTGGGGGGAAGTAGCCCTGGAGTGGGCACTGCCATTGAAAATTTAAAGCCCTCTAGAAATGTCAGCTCTCATTAGAAATCCCCTTTCAAATAAATAGAGGCTCATAATGGAATTGCAGGATGATGGCATAGGCTTTTTTTCTCTCTAATTCTTCATTTCTTTAAATCAAAGAAGATTGCAAACTGTAATTCCAATTCCAGGAGGAGTGGCATTGATTTATGTATTTATATGTCTTAGAAATAAGACCAAGAAGGCTGACTGGTTTAATGGATAGAGAAGTAGCCCCCGAATGAGGAGGACTTGGATTCAAGTCTCACCTCTAACATACACTAGCTGTGAAAGCCCAGGCAAGTCACTAGTGTCTCAGGCTACTCTCAAAGACTATAAATCTCAGAGCAGGGGCTAATATGCATTGCTGAGGGACTTTTCTGCCTGGGATTTCCCTATGCCAATGAAATTACTTGTCCTGACAAAAACCTCATGCAAAAATAAAGAGGTTCTGACCTCTGCACAAAATATGCCACCTTTTCAGAGGCATCACCTGTGTGTGAAACAGCTGGGAGGGGAATGGAATATGGAGTTTTTCATGCTAAGCCTGTATGATTCCTAATGGCCTCCCAATTTCAAAAAAGGGTCCTCATGATTTAATAAGGTTAAACTGTTTACATTATACTTGTAACTCCTAAGAACTTAATCATCATTAGTTTAAGGCAGTTAAATGGAATACATAGACAGAGAGTTTACGTGTGAATTGCATGTTATGGGATGCTATCTAAAAAATAAATTTAAAGGATGAGAAAGAGGAATGCACTGGGAGAAGGGGGAAGGGGAAGAGAGAAGGGGGAAGGGAAATGCAGAATGGGGTGAAGAGGAATGAAAGAACTTGTACAGTAGAAGGCAAGATGGGAGAACTTGAACCTCAGAAAAAAGTGATGGCTGATAGAAGAGAGAGAGAGAGAATTGAGGGAGGCAGTGGTCAGAAGCAAAACACTTTTGAGGAGAGACAGGATGAAAGGAGAGGGGCAGACAGAGAGAGAGAGAGAGAGAGAGAGAGAGAGAGAGAGAGAGAGAGAGAGAGAGTGAGACAGACAGACAGAGAGACAGAGAGACAGAGATAGAGAGAGAGAGAGAGAGAGACAGAGAAGGAGAGAGACAGAGACAGAGACAGAGACAGAATAAGATAAACAGGAAAAATAGATCAGAGGGAAATACACAGTAATTATAACTGAAATTGTTTTTACAACAAGTTTCTCTGACAGATATTTCTCAAATATGTAGAGATTGATATTAAATTTATAAGAATGCAATCATTCTCCAATTAATAAATGGTTAAAGGATATAAACAGGCAGTTTTCAGAAGAAATCTTTGCTATCTGTAGTCATATGAAAAAACATTCTAGATTACTATTAATTAGAGAAATGCAAATTAAAACAACTTTGAGGTACCCCCTCCCACCTAGTAGATTGGCTAATATGACAGAAAAAGAAACTGACAAATGTTCGAAGGGATGTGGGATAATTCAAACACTAATATACTACTGGGGGAGTCATGAACTGATGTAACCATTCTGGAGAGCTATTTGGAACTATGCTCAGAACTATAAAACCATACATACCCTTTGACTTAGTATTGTCATCACTAGGTCTGTATTCTAAAGAGAGAAAAAACAAAAAGTAAAGAATCTATAGGAACAAAAATATTTATAACAACTCTGTTGGTTGAGCTAAAGAAATGGAAAATAAGGGGATACCCATCAACTGGGGAATGACTGAATAAATTGTGTTATATGACTGTGATGGAATATTATTGTGTTAGAAGAAATAATAATCAGGATGTTCTCAGAAAAACTTAGAAAGACTTGCATGAACTGATACAAAATGAAATGAGCAGAACCACGATAACATTATAAACAATGACAGCAAAATTATATAGCCAACTGTGAATGACTTATTTATTCTCAGCAATATAATGATCTGAGACAATTTTGAAATACTCATGAAGAATGCTATCTACTGCTGGAGAAAACTGATGAAGTCTGAATGCAGATCAAACCAAACTTTTAAAACTTTCTTTTTCTTTTTTTTTTGGGGGGGGTGGTTTTTGTTTTCTTTCATAACATGATAATATGGAAATATGTTTTGCAAAACTGTACATGTATAACCTATGGCAAATTGCTGACCTTCTTAAGGGAGAGGTAAAAGGAGGGAGAGAAATAGAATTCAAAATAAAAAAACAACAACAAATGTTAGAACGTGTTTAAAAATGTAATTAGAAAAATAAAATATGAAATATGTTAAAAATGAGGGTCCCTCATTTTGACTGCTGCTTCTGAGGCCAGCTCAGATATTAAGTCTGTCTTCCTTTTAGGGTTTTAAGAACCTATACAAATATCCATTTCCTCCCACATTTTTCCATGATGTACAAAGCTGGGCTTTTGCAGAACCCTTGCATCCTTGGCATCATAAATGGAATGCCAGGAGATTTCAATGATAGTATTTTTTCCCTTGAAAAAGATTCACTGTGAAATTTCGCATGTATCAGTCAATTGGTTGCTTTTCCATTAGGGTGTATAGCTACAGAACAAAGAACAAAGAGTTGGGCTCAGAATTCCACAGGAGAAGCAGTGCAGCGTGTATTATTTGGGAGAATTGTGCAGTTTTTCTCACGACCACAAGCTTGAATTTTTTTGTAACAATATTCTCTCATTGTATGTCTGTGAGTTTTGGAGCTCTAAGTATCTGAAAGTTAAAAGTGTGTATCCCTTGGAGGGCAATGGAAAGGCACATGCAGATTGCAACCTACATCAAGGGAACACTATGAAAAAGAACCATAATAAAGAGTGTCAGCAAGGAAACAAAGGAATAAAAGATGACATGAGATAAGAACAAGGAAAAACATCGAGATTGCCTGATTGCTCTAGAATTATCCTCAAAGCATCAGGGGAAATGAAGGAAGGCTTCAGTGGGTGCTCTCTGTATTATAAACTTGTGAGCTGGGAGAACAAGAGTTGTACAGGACTAAATGGACTATAATCTGTACTTTTGGAAGGACTGTCCTTCCAAATTATTAATGAATTAATGAAATAATAATAACTACCCTTCATATAGCATTTTGAAGTTTGAAGGGGACATTATAGATAGTATCCCATTTGATCTTCAGAACAACCCTGAGGTGTAGGTTCTATTATTATCCTCATTTTACAGATGGGGAAACTGAGGCTGAGAGAGGTGTAGCCTAGGGCAAAGTAGCTAGTGTTTGAGGCAGGATTTGAACTCAAGCTTTCTAGACTCCATGTCCAACACTCTATCCACTGGTCACCTAGCTTCCAGATCTATTTGGAATATCTCAATTACATGCATCAATTTTTTTTTCAGTGTGAAAGTAGATCTAATTTCCTCTATTTTGTTCTCCTCTCCTCCTTTAACCTGGAAGAATTTTATGTGAAGCATAAATATTACAGCATGGAATAGTGGATAGGATGAAGGGTTCAAATATTGCTTGTGATGTTTATTACCTATATCACCTTTGAGTTCTCTACCAGTTCTAGAATTTTGAATGTTGGACTTGGGTTCAAATCCTGCCGCAGACACTGACCAACTGTGGGATCATGGGCAACTAATTTAACCTCTGACTGCCTCAGACAATTCTGTAGGTGTTACCTACTAAGTTTTAGCTGAGATGTGCTAAATCTATCCCAAAGACCAGCAGTTATGGGACCAGAATTTATGGGACAGGTTTGTTTTGCTTAAGAGAACTTTCTAAAAATAGAAACATGATAAATGTCAATAAAAAATTAATAGAACATTCCATTTTCATAGAATCTAAAGTAAATCATAATGTTTTTATGAGATCTAGATTTCCTCTAGTATCCTTTCTTTTTCTTCTGTCCCAGCCAGTTATCCCTTATAATAAAGAATTAAAAAAATATAAAGAAGAAAAAAATTTAGCTAAACTTATCAATATATAAATCTCCTTTTATTATAGTCAATTTTCTGCATCCTTGGATCCCTTTGCTGACTTCTGCAAAGGGATGAGAGTGTGTTGTTGTTTCTCTTCCTTGAGGCCAAATTTGCTTTTTATAATGCCATGACATCTATTTCTGGTCCTTTTGTAGTGGTCATTCTTTCGACAAAGTTTGGGTTAGTTTTTGTGTATATTGTTTACCTTTGTATCAATTAAAATATTTACTTTGTAGCAATTTTAAAAATTTGCTTTGCAGTAATTAAAAACATTAATTAAAATTAATTTTTAATTAAAAAGAAAGAAGTCATATCAAAACAAGAAGCAAATGGTAGAACAATTGGGACAACGTCAGATGGAAGCAATATAGAACAATGAGAGAAAGACTTGAATTGGGCAAGACGACTAGGGTCTTTTCTGTCTCCTGGCTTCCTTCAACACTTAGATTAAGTACCACTGCTTGTCCCTGCCTCGATATCCCCAGGTATTAGTATCCTCACCCCTGGAAATTATTTTGTAGTTACATGGAATATATGTTTTATTTATTTTTTACATCTTTATGTTACTCGTCCTCCATCCCCCTAGAATATAAGATCCTCGAGGCTAAATAATTTTTTGAAGGTGGGAGGATCTTTGCATCTCCAGTACACAGTAGGAATTTATGTTTTTTGTTTTGTTATTAAAATAATGAACAAATTCCAATTCTTTCACTTGCTACCTGTGTTGCCTTAAACAAATCTCTTCTGGATCTCAGTTTCCCCCCTTGTAAAATAATAGAGGTTGGACTTTATGACTTTGGTGGTCCTTTTCAGTTCAATAGCTATGATTTTAAGTTCCAAATGGAAGTTATCATTTTGAACCTAGTCCAATAGAAACATAGATCAAGAGCAAGAAAAGACCTCAGGGGTCTTTTCGTCCAGACTTCTCATTTTACAGATGAGGAAACAGTGACCCAAAGAAATAAAGTGATTTGTCTGAGACCACCCAGCTAGTATCTTCTAATTAGGAGAATCAGAATTCTAACTCGGGTCTCCAGATGCCAAATCCAGTGCTGTTTACAGGGCACCACTTGGTACCAAACCTCCCCTGCTGTTTGGCTTAGGACTTGAGCATCACTCCATTTTTATCTAAAAGAAATATCTGAAATTGCCCCTTTCTTTAAGAGTTCACAGCTGCTAACTGCTTATGCTGCTTTGGACTAATAAAGGCTCTAGAGTGTGACATCCAGGTATAGTTGATACAAGAGAAAGGCACAGGACTCTGGGGATGACATCAATGTACAGTGTGGTCTGTCTGGTTTCTTTAAATCCATGTTGTTTGTAATTCTTTTAAAAGAAACAAGTTTGGATGATTCTTGGTAGCAGCTTTGTCTTGGGCATAATATGACTATTTCTTGTGATTGAGACGACTAATACTGCAGTGAGGAATGAAGTGTGCAGAGATTTACAGCAGAACCCTGTAAGCCAAAGGCAGCAATTATCTACAGCTGAAAACAAGTAGCTTTTAATGTGTCCATTTGGCCAAGATGAGGAGGAGAATTATAGACCCTTGCGTGCTCTCTCTCTCTCTCTCTCTCTCTCTCTCTCTCTCTCTCTCTCTCTCTCTCTCTCTCTCTCTCTCTCTGTCTGTCCCTCCCTCCTCCCTCTTGCTCTCTCTCCTTCTTCCTACAGTTTATCATCCATAATTTTGGGATGTATTTGGCTTTTTTAAGCTGTTTTATCTGTAGGCTTATGAGGTCACTCATGTGTGAATTCTTTTGTTCGGCCACTCACCTTTTGCCTTGATGATAGAAAATTGATCAGGCCCGAAGTACAAGTTCAATAGACAGCCCCCTTGGTCCTTTGTCTAGGAGAATAGCTACCATTGAAGGCCATGAGCAGGTTGCTATTAATATGACAGCCCGCTCTATCTCCCACTGTAATTTATAATGAAATACCTAATCTCCATTATTTTGATCCAAGCAGGCGATCCCATGAAAAAGTCTTTTCATCCAGTTCCCAATGGCTGTTACAGGAGAAATGGCAAACCAATAATTTTTGTCAAGTTTTTTAAGCCAACAGAAATGCTTTTCCACAGCTACAGTTTCAAAAGGCGCAGATAAAGCTCATTCACTGTGATGAATGAAAAAGCCATCTGGGGTTTTTCTTTTTGACTTCCTTTCCTTTTCTCCATCCTTGTAATCAAATTTGAGCAAAATCAAATGGGGCTTTCTATGAAAGTACCTTTTGTTGATCTGAACGAGCTGGTAATTTACAAAATACCCTTCTTTTGTGAAGCGGGCTAAAGAAAAAAAAGAATCAGTAGCTTTTAAAGCTGGGCCTTGGTGGGACTCTAAATACCATGAAAGCAGCCTGTGTTGAGAGATTGAAATGCATTTCAAAGCCAGGCCTGAGTCAGGGTACAAGGAAGAACAGACCTATGTGCATTTTGTAGGAAGAAAAAATGTCAATGGAAAAAAGGGAGAAGGGGAGACAGCAAAACAGGGGGAAAATCTGGATAAAGCATGAAAGTTATCATTCTTTCGGAGGTGCGCTCATCTTTGGTGACACAGTGTACGTAACCAGTGATACTGAAGTTGGATTTTTTTTTCCCCTCAAAGAAAAGGCTCAACAATCTGAGTATTTACGGTCAAAGTTTGTGATGCTTGGGTTTGTGGAGAGATCTGGACCAGAACATATGTGGGGGGCTGGTTTGGTTTTTACCCCCTTCAACTTTTTCTCTGTTTTTCCTTGTTCCTTCGGGACCTTTTAGGAGATGACTTCAGTGAAAAAGAAGACTTTAATTTCCACAGTACTAATTCTTCTTCTCCTCCCCATCCCCCCCTTTTTTCTTTTCTCTTCTTTTCTTTATTTTTGCCTGCTAGATTTCCTTTGGGTAATACTTCCTTCCCCCATTGACTCCAAAGAGGAAGACCGGCATAAACAGACATCTGGCAAAAAGTAAGTAGTGTGTGGTCTTTTCTCTTATTACTGTCTCTAGAACTAAGAACAGCAAGGATGTTCAGCAGTAGTGTGGAGCCACTGTGTATGTCGAGGAGGAAGCAAAGCGTTGGGAAATGCAGCAATCTGAATTTTCAGTGGGAAGGGTAGATCGACTACCTGTTTATGCCAGAGGATTTCCAATACCTCTCCCACACCATGCTGTCTGAGCACTGAGCAGACCAGACTGCTTATTATATTCCTGAAAGGGCAGCAGGGTAGGGAAGGCTCCCAAATCCTCTGGCGCTACATTTTGAGCCTCTCAGCTTTCCTGTCTCTAAAGGATTGTTAGGAACATGGAGCAGCCTTCCTTTTAAGACGAACAGGTCCAGCCAGTTCTTTGACAAGAAGCTTTCTGCCTACTAGAGAAATAAAGTAAACCATATCAATTGCCCTGGCTGGTTTCTTCAGCATCAGTATCTTGGGGTGTTGAATCTGATATTGACAAGTGATTAAGAAAAATGTTCAACATTAGACAAAACCTTTTCTAATGTTTTTTAAAGGTGCTTTGTGTAGAATGCTTCCTTTAAAATTCTCCCAGGGAGAGATTTTGAAAAATGTGTGTTTTTTTTTTTTAGATGGAGCTTATGAATTTTTAGTGGAATGTTTAGTGAATCCCTCTCGCCCCCAACTCCAGGGTGCGAGTCAGTTGTGAATCGAGTTGTGTCTTTATTTTGAATTCCTTGGTTTGTTAATTAGAGGACTGGAGCCTGGGATGTGGTCCCCGGTATCTTATGTGCGTCTAAACCTTGACACAGAACTCTTGTCAGTTTTGAAGTGTCAGGGCTGTATTTTGTACTTTGGGCAAGCTTTATTCTGGGTAGAGCTGCGTGGGACAGGATTGGTTTCTGTATCTTCTGTAGAGCCGTACTGAGTGAGGCCAGCATAGCCTAGGGAATTCCAGGTGGCTGTCCCTGAATCTTTCCCCTCCTTGCTGTGATAGCTGAAAGGCAAATCCAGGGGACACAAAACCCTGGTCTCTGGACCAACCTGGAGGCTGCTGTGATCTTGGGGGGTAGGGAGAAGTGGGATGCTAAAGGGGGTGGGCATAGGAGGTGGTAGGGGAGAGAGCCCAGCTTACTGATTCTGGAGAGGGGATTCTAAACCTCCAATTCCTTTATCCTTTTTTCTCAGAGCTGAAGCTTGGGAACTCTATGTACACAGCTGAATCTATTCTGTAGCTACAGAATATTTGTGCTCTGCACATTGCCTTATTTCTCTTCTCTAACCTGTCTGTCCACTGATCTCTTCCCAAAGTTATGAACCATTTACTGCCTCCTAATGCCTGATGTCTAAAATCACACATGAGGTAGGTTGCTGGATAGGGGTGTGGATTCATTCATTCTATTGGAATTAAAGCTTTAAGACGTTTGCTTATCATCCTGAACTCTGAAACGAGAGAAATTAGATCAGGAAAACACTGAAGACACTAATTCCTACACTTCTTAAGGTTCTGTTTATTTCTGTACAAAAGTGGCTTTGATTTGCTCAATGTGTGTCTATAAGGTACTAGAGGCAAGCAAGGTGGTAGAAAGGAAAGAGAACTTGGAATCAGAGGACCCAGAACAATTCCAGTTCTGTGACACTCCTTGAGGGGTTCCCTGGGCAAATCAATTTCTGGGCTTTACTTTCCTCTTTAGCAAAGAGGGTTGGATTAAAGCCTCTTAGTCCCCTTCCAACTCCGAATCTCTGATTCCATAATCATCTGACTTCAGATTACTTTAAAAAAAAATAAGTCCAGCTATTTCTTTAGTCCCAGCTGTCCCATTAGTCTCATGGGTCCGATGTGTGGTTGATTTCTTCATATCATTGTGGTTTGCTTTTCAAAAATAAATCTTGGTCAATGGCATTTCCTTTTCATTCCTGGATGTTAAAAGAGAGCCCTGGGGCTCTGTATTGGTTTGTTTTTGACCTTGTCTTTGTCTTTACTCAGATGTATTTCTCTCTCTTAACTGTGAGAATGATGGGTAAAAGCTTTCTTTTGTGTAAATTTGAAGTTTTGGTTTCTATAACTGGCATTCTATTTTATGGATAACTGGATGAGCAAAGAGGCCTTGCCCAAAAATGATGCTAAGGGGCAGAAAAAGCATAAACTTGGAATCAGGAGAAGGCTGAATTGAGTCCTGCCTCAATTCACCCTTGCCAGATATGTAGCTTTAAGCAGTGCTGTTTATCTCCCCAAAACTCAGTTTCCTCATCTGAAAAATGATGATAATAGTGTCACTTACCTTCTAGGATTGTTGATGAGACTTAAAGGAATGAATGTCTGAAAATAGCTTTGGCAATCTTTAAGTGCTAGAGGGACACGAGCCATCATTCTTATAGTTTTTATTATTTGTATTACATAAAAGTCATCAAGGTGGCATAGCAGACTGAGTGAGGACTAGTCTTGGTGTCATCCTGAAGACACAAGCTCAAATCATGGCTCCAAAACTCACTAACCTGATGACTTTGGTCAATTCACTTAAATTCCATGTGCTTTGAGAAATAGCATAGCAGAGCTGCATTGATGGAGAGAAGTTCTCACACTGGGAAGTTCCTGGAGAGATGAAATTACAGGTCCTCTGCATATTTGCATATTATCATGAAAGTCGGCTAAAAGGTGAAAGAATTAATGAGTTCATTCCATCATGCTTGGCTGCTAGCAGGATGGTGAATGGATATATTATGGCAGCAGAAGTTGTCAGTCTCATCTGCTAAAGAGTATTTTGTCAAGATCTTTGTAGATGGGACTTTTTTCACATAGTCACAACTCCTGTCCAAATAGTACTCAGGAGGATTGGGGGCCTACAGATCGATTAGGCATTAAAAGATCATACAAACATGAATAGATTTGGAAGCAATGGAATCTAATATGCATATTTAACATATGGGGAAACTGAAGTAGAGAGATCTTTTTTTTTTTTAATTTTAAACCCTTAACTTCTGTGTATTGACTTATAAGTGGAAGAGTGGTAAGGGTAGGCAATGGGGGTCAAGTGACTTGCCCAGGGTCACACAGCTGGGAAGTGTCTGAGGCCGGATTTGAACCTAGGACCTCCCATCTCTAGGCCTGACTCTCAATCCACTGAGCTACCCAGCTGCCCCCTGAAGTAGAGAGATCTTAAGGGACTTGCCCAAAGTCACTCAGCTAATAAGTGTCTGAGGTGGGATTTGAACTTGTCTTTCTTCAAATGCAATGCTCTATCCACTATGACATTCCTCTCTAGGACTGGCCTCATTGGTGCATTTGGCCATGGTTCATTGACTTGTGGTAATTCTTTGAGGCCTGAACTCAGTTTTCAGTTGGTGTTTTAGAAATGGATCTATCCAAATCTTCAAGAAATCTCAGAGGAGTCAAAGCGGGCCACCACACCAAAGTTTCAAGGGTAAAACACTTTTGAAGAGAGTTTCTAAAGATGTCTGAAAGTTAGACCAGGGCTCAAGTCCTATCTCTGCCTCCAACTAGAGGTGTTGTTTGGGGGCAATTTAGTTTCATTTATTTTCCTTAGACCTCAGTTTTTTTCAGTTTTAAAATATAAGACTTGAATTACATTCTTATAGTAAACTGAGTAAGTAAACTTGAGAAATTAGAATTCAGTTGTGGATATCTTAGGAAATTAGAGTTCAATTCAATTGGACAAGTATTTATCAAGATCCAATAATGTCTGGTCAAAGCTAGAGATGAGACAATTCTTTGTTGACTTATGGAGATTGTTTATAAACTATCACAGGAAGATAATGTGAATTTTAAAAAATATCTTCATCTGGGAAAAAGGGCAACAGGAACTTTACTCTTATTATTTGACAGCATAAATTCCCTTAGCTGTTCTGGGATTGGATATTTGTTGGTGGAAAATCAATAAAAAAGGGTGCAGTAATGGTAATAGCATTTCTATATATCTTTCAGCAATAGCCATGCTCTTTCCATGGTTAGGGGCAGTGTGATATGGTGGAAAGGGTGTTAGATTTGAAATCAGAAAGTCTTGGTTCAAATCCTGGCTCTGCCACTAACAATCTGAATAATATTGGGTAAATATCTTCATTTCCTTGGGGCTCTGTTTCCTCATTTTAAAAATGAGAATATTGGATTAGAGGGCTCTCAGGTGCTTCTTCCTCTAAATCCAAGCTTCTATGATCATAGGAATTTAATGGAGATGAGTAGAGTATAGCTACTTATTGATGAAAAACTTACTGATCTTCTACTCAAGGCTATTATCAAGGTCCTCTGACTACTGACTTCATGAACTCTGTGACCTCTATCACAGGCATACGCAAAGCAATAGGCAAGCTAAGAATGTGTTCCTAGGGACATAATTGTTATTGATGAGTTAGACTAGATGGCCCCCAATGTTCCTTCTTACTTGGAGATTCTGTGACATAGTTGTCAGATGTTTTCTGTATATAAGAGCATAAGCCAGATCAAAGCCTAGCTCCCTGTGTATAGACCTTTCTCTGGGGTACATACTACATAGGTATAAACCTCTAGGAGAACCAGACTTCCTAAAACACTCTGCTGTGACATTAAGAAATGTCCTATCTCTTTTCTCTCTCATTTTTCAAAACACAATGCAATCCCCATAGTGTGGACCAGACTAAACCAAGTACAGAGGTTCCTCCCCAGCTAGCTTTGCATGCTGTCTATATTGTAAGGAAGAAAACTCTTGGAATATTGTGGAATTATTGATGATAGCTGCAAATAGAACAGGACTGGGTTCAAATCCGGATACTTCCTAGCTGAGTGACTCTGGGTAAATCCCTTAATTTTTCCAGGCCTTAGTTTCCACATTTGTAAAATGAAGGAATTGGATTTGATGACCTCTCACATCTCTTTATAATCTTTTATTCTCATGGCTGCCATTCCAATTATAGTAACATCCATAAAGTTAGGAGCTAATCCATCTCCTAACGTTCTATGAACAAGTTGTTCCAGGGATATTGAAAGTTTTTCTAGTCACCATGAATGTGGGGCTCCCTCTATCTGCTAGGAGATCCAAGTTTGTAAATATTCATTGGACATGTATGTGGAAAATGGGCTGAGCCCATGCTTCATTAACAAGTTTTGGATGGCTAACTGACTTTGTTGTAGGGAAGTCAAATAATTTCTTCAGTCATCAATTTCCTGATCTATAAAATGGAGAAATTATAGTGTTAGAGCTGGCACTGAAAGGGCACTAATCTCATCAAAACCTACAGAGGTCACAAGTCTTGTATCTGATCACTCAGGCAGTCAGTGATGATACCAACATTTGAACCCAGGATCTCTCAACTTCTTTTTAAAAAACACACAAACCCTACCTTCTGTCTTAGAATCAATATTGTGTATTGGTTTCAAGGCAAAAAGAGCAGGAATGGATAGGCAATTGGGGTTAAGCTTCTTGCTCAGTTTCACACAAGTAGGAAGTATCTAGGGTCAGATTTGAAACCAGGACCTGTCTCTAGGTCTGGCTCTCAATCCATTGAGCCACCTAGATGCCTCATACTCTCAAATTTCAATTCCAGCTTTTCCCCCTGTACCAAGTTGCCCTCTCTTGTGACTTTTCTTATGCCTTCTCCAGGCTCTGAATCTATAATGCCTTTCAAAAACTTTTTTTTCTTTCTTGATTATCCTATAATGCCTTAAGCTCCTCAAGGGAAAGAATTGTCTTTCTTTGATTAATTGTATCCCCAGAGCTTAGCACTGTGTCTGCACATAGTAGACATTTGTTATTATTGTTCAGTTGTTTCAGTTGTGTCTGATTCCTTGTGTCCTTATATATATATGTATATATATATATTTTTTTTGGGGGGGGCAAAAATATTGGAGTCCTCCTCTAGCTCATTTTACAGATGAGGAAACTAAGGCAAACAGAACTAAATGACTTACCCAGGGTCACAAAGCTACTAAGTGTCTTCCTGACTCAAGACCCAGCACTTGATCCACTGCACTGCTGAGCTGCTCTAAGTAGGCATTTAATAAATGTTTATTGGTTTGGATTGGATGGGAGGTTACCAGAGCATATCTTTCCATTAGGTGGGCTGCCTTTACTCTGTCTTTTGATTGGCTCTTGGCAGACTCCAGGGCTGTTCTGTGATTGAGAACATCCATTTCCCATCCTTTTGACTGACACTGGGCAATCACCCAAGAGTGGAGCATTCTGTATACCTAATGTCTCACTGTAGCCTTTCCAGAGAAGCCTAAATATCACCATTACTCTCATTTGGTCCCTTTGATATCCCCAATAAATACTCTTTATCTTTCGTCCTCCCTTGGTTTCCCATCACAAAATGCTGAGTTAACTTTCCATAGGCAAGTCTTTCCACAAGGAGGCTGTGAGCTACTTGACAATGATATGTGTTGCTCTTTGGCATGCCAGGTATTACTCACCAAAGTGTCACATATAATGGAGCTTCAGTGAATACTTTGCAGTGAATGAATGCCCAGAACCTTCTTCTGAAAGCCAAGAGAGGTTTTTCATTCATGAAGGTTAGGCCAGCCTTTATTTCTTTCATAAATTAGAGCTTTCCCCCATCTCTCATGACATTCCAAAGGCTCTTCAACCAATGTAGCTTTCAGTGATCACTTATGTGATATAGTGTGACAAGAGCACTTGATTTGAGGTCTAGAGACAGAGGCTTTGAACTCACACCTTCCTCAGTTTCTTCATCTGCCAAATGATCTGGTGAAGGGAATGGCAAACCACCCCAGTATCTTTGCCAAGAAAACCCCAAATGTGATCACAAAGAGTCAGACAGGAATGAAAATGACTGAACAACAACAACAACTTCCTCACCCCAAGTCTTATTCTCTATTCTTTATGCTGTCTAGCTGCTGGCAAATGTTGTGCATGTTTTCTCCCTCCATCACTCTCCTTTGCACCTTACCCCAATTCATTGTAACTCAGAGTGAGAGAATGTTCAGGACATATGACAGGTGCTAGACATTCAAAGACAAAACAAACTATATCCTTGCCCACCCAGGAGTTTATACCTAACATCCTGTTGAGACTATGGCATTGATACTTTTGGGACCTGCTACTCTGTTCAAGATCAAAGTTTAGGTAAATAATAAATAGAAGTTATGTTTATGGAAGGTCAAGCCAGAATTAAATAAACTAGCCAGGAAGAACTAATTATGGAGGTAAAAAAATAGGACTGACTGTGATTCACTGAAATTGAAGCTCAAGTCATAGAGGTCCACAAGCTAAATAGAAATGTGTAATCCAGAAGCCAAAGGTAGTTACAGAACCTGGAGTGTGTGAGATTATGCACAAGGACCTGCTAAAGTCCAAATCACATCTTGGAAGAAATCCTGATCTCTTGACCATTGTGCTTGAGATAGAGTTACTCAGATGGGATTGGAGGAAGGAAGGACTGGGACTAATACTAGGGTGTTTCTCTAAAAGAAGGCAGAAATATTTCTGACCAAAAGGTACCCTCAGCCTTACTAGATTTGTACATTATAGAGGATGGGTATGTGTGCCCATGGAGAGTCTAAAAGATATCTCCCACTCCTCTTCCATTCTATATTGCCTTCCCATGGACTACATGGGATGGTTCATGGATGTAATCAAAGATAGAACATGCTAGTTTCATATAGTTTCTGTTAATTAGCCCTTTAGGATGAATGGGTTGCACTGGACAATCTTGGTTTAAACCAATGCCTTCTTAGTGGGTGGGAGAAATCTATTGTGTGAAGCTTTGTAGAACCACATCTTGGTCTGTTTGATGATTTTTTAAATGATCTCAAATAGAAATACTAAGGAATAGGTCTCTACTCTATATAGTGCCCCAAATGGCAGTGGTGATTCTTTTTTAAAAAACTTAATCAAATAATTAATTCATTTTTAAAATTTTATTTAATTGATTAAGAACATTTTTCCATGGTTATGGTGATTCTTTTTTTAAAACAAGCATTATATTAGAATGCAAAATGAATAAATGAGAATGACCTTTGGAAACAATACTTTATCCCAGAAATATAACTAAGGTAAGACAATTAGCCTTTGGCCCAGGGCACTAACACTACAGGGGCATGTGTTCTCATTTTGGCAGAATTCTGATTAATGATCATCTTGGTTGTCAGTCCTCTGGCAACAAGGGCTGGATTTATAATGACTCTGTATCCTTGCTTGGCAATAGGACACCATCCTCAGGGGCCTGTCACAAGGAGGATCCCTTGAGAAGGTCCTTTATCTTCAACTGTAGTTTCCCCTTCACTTTCAGTGTCTTCTGTGTCTCTGTTATCTTACTTTTAGACACTAGGAGATGAGTCAAAATCATAATGGGGGAATGGCTTGGGTTAGATACTTTGTGGGCACAAGATACCCCATGTCTCAGCACATTTATTGTAGAGATTCCTCTGTATCTTTCCTCCCAATGTCTGACTGAATTTGCCTTGCCAGGTGTGTTATATACTCAGGCTTTTATGCTGAGTTGAAACTCTATACCGAAAATAAGTCAAGCTAATCAGGAAGGAAAGAGTGTCCCAAAGATGGTGTCGCAGGGGATTAAAGCAGAGAATTACCTTCAGTGGAGACAGGCTTTCATGCTCCTGGTGGATATTGTGTGAATGATATTGGGCATTGAGTAATGCCTCCCCCTTCAGATTACCTTCATGTACTCTACATATATAGTATAAGCAGTGAGTTATTTGCATGCCATTAGCCATCTTAAAATGTAAGCTTCTTGAAAAACAACTGCTTGAACACATGGGTTGATGGGGATATTATTGGGGATGTAGATGCTAAATGATCACCCTAGTGACACAGACACCTAGCAACTATCAATAAGATGGAAATAGGTCTTGATCAATGATACATGTAAAACACAATGAAATTGTGCATTGGCTATGGGGAGGGGAGGGGGGATTTCAGGGAGAGGGAAAGAACATGAATCATGTAACCATGGAAAAATATTCTAAATTTAAAAAATACTAATAAATGCATAGAATAAGTTTGGGGAAAAAACCATAAGCTTCTTGAAGGCAAGGACTGAGTTTTGTCTTTTTTTTATTTCTAGTGTTTAGCATGGGGTCAGGCACATATTAAAATGGATAAATGCCAATTGATTGACTGACTTGTGGATGGGCAAAAAGGCCAATGGGTGAGCCAGGAGCTAGCAAACACTTCCTCATGAGCAAGAACTGTTGTATAAAGGAAGTGAAGCATATTGAGACCACATGAACAGAAGGACCTCTTGTTCTGAGTTTTTTCTTTTTTCTTTTTAAGCTATGTGCTAGTCTCTGTGATGAGGATGATGCTGTTAGTAGGCATAGTGAACAGAGATCAAGTCTCAGAGCTAAGATGATGTGGGTATGAGTCCTGCCGTGTCCATATCCTGGCTGTGTAACAGTGGGTAAATCTCTGACCCTTCTAGGGCTCTAGAGCCAAATCTTCAACTAAGTTGCAGAAGAAGTGCTGATCTGTATTGATGGAGAGAGTTTCTTCATCCTGGAGTACTAATGAAATTAGAGGTCTAGTCCTAAACTCCAAACCCAACAGTTAGGAAACAAGGAAGGAGCTGAATACCATTTGGACTTTTTAGCCCTTCGATCCTATGATTTAAACATTTTTGGTGTCCTCTTTGATCAGGCCAAAGTCAGGATTTTGGTTGCACCTTCTCCATCTACTAACCCTGGCTCCCTAGTTCCTCTGAAGAGGATGGATGTCAGGGTTTGGCATCCATGAGAGTTGAATTATCTTCCAACTCACACCTCCCCTTGAATCAGCCATGGAACCTATACCAGGCTCCAGGGATTAGAATTCAGCCTCCTATACCCCTGAAGAGATGATATCTGTGCAATAGGAATGATCTCAGCTTGATTTTCTACCTCTTTCAGACTTTCTCAAAAATAGCATTAGTACTGTTATAGATTGTGGGCCAGCCAGACCTTCTCATTCTTGGCAATTCTAATCTGTATTCCTTCCTTAAATTCTCCATAGAGGTTCTGCTCAATGTGTTGGAGACCTTCCTTGAATTCTTTTCACATTTCATCAACTCATTATGTCTCATTCTTTAGAGCAGTGATTCCCAAAGTGGGCTCCACCGCTCCCTGGTGGATGCTACAGTGATACAGGAAAGCGGTGACGGCCACAGGTGCATTGATCTTTCCTAATAATTTTACTATTAAAATTAAAAAAAATTAATTTCCAGGGGGCTAAGTAATTTTTTTCTGGAAAGGGGGCGGTAGGCCAGAAAAGTTTGGGAACCACTGCTTTAGAGTATTGTTCTCTAATAAACAAATTTGTTCATCCTAATAGAATTTATACTCCATGAGGGAGGAACATACAATGTATGTAGAACTCTTATTTGAAAAGCACTTTATGTATAGAATCTCAGCATATTTACTTTGTATATATTGAGGAAAATACATGAAGATCTGGAAGGGATTATAGAGTTCATCAAGTCAAAGCCTCTCATTTTTACAGATAAGGAAACTGAGGCTAATATTGATTGAGTGGCTGGCCCACCATCACACAGCTAGTAAGTCTAATATTTGTATCTCCCCCTTGCAATTATGCTTAATAAATGTTTGCGGAGCTGAATTGAATTTTTAAAAATGGAATCTCAATTACCTTGATAATATGTGACAGCTTGGTGCACGTGTTTTGATATAATTTTTTAACCTCCTCAGAGAGAAGTTTTAATTATACCCCTTCCGGCACTAGGAGTATCTTGGGACTAGATGCTCAAATATATTCTGTGCTGAAGCCCCTCTGACATTTCCCAGGCACACCAGATGGTAACAGAGAGGAATTCAGGCAGGGTTTTTTAGAAATTTGTGGTGAGGATACAGAAATAAGACTAGGCTAAACTCGATTCCAAGAAGAGAGTTGCTTTCATTTTAAGTGATCAAAAAATTCTAGTGATGATATTTTAGACATGGAAAAATAGACACATAAAGAACAAGACCCAAATACCTTATTTGTTTTTGCAACTGTCTTCACTATTTAAAGGTCTTGGCTTCTAGAAGGGTGAAATATGTAGCCTGTACCAGACTGGAGCAAATAGATTTTTTGCCAGAAGGTCCTTCAGGACATAAGTCTATTGAAAAGAAAGAAAAAAAGAAAGAAAAACAAATAACTACAAAGAAAGTATTTTCACAGGGACTCTGCATTCCCTCAGTATCATTTAAGGAAGCGATGGGATGCTCTCATGATTAAAACTAAATTGGAATAAGGGCTAATCTGCCAAGTCCTTTCTTTTGCTTATTCCAAAGAGTCCTCAAAGGCAGTAAAAACAAAATCTACACCCCCCCCCGCCCTCCAAATAGAAATGTATTTGAATACCAAGTCCTAAGGAGGGAGTAGACATTGGATCATCCCTCAGTGAAAAGTATTTAGCAGTTCAATGAAGAGTATTATAGTAGCTAGGTGGTGCAATGGATAGAGTGCCAGGTCTGGAGTCTAGAAGACCTGAGTTCAAATCTGGACTCAGACACTCACTCCCTGTGTTACCCTGAGTGATTCACTTAAGCCTACTTGCCTTAGTTTCCTTGTCTTTATAAAATGAGCTGGAGAAGAGAATGGCGAACCAATTCACTATTTTTCTACCAAGAAAACACCAAAATGGGATCATGAAGAGTTGGACATGACTGAAAAACAACTGAATAACAACTAAAGAGTATTGGGGGTGGGGAGTGGGAATTGGATCAGTACTAGCAAAGACACTTTTTTGATTAGAAAGTACACTAAGTTTGGATCCAAGGAGATCTGGGTTCAAATTCCAGCTCTGGCATTTATTAGCTCTCTGGTCACAGACAAATCTCTTAACTTGGCTTCCTCATCAATGCACAGAAGTAATAACTCACACTACCTACTTCATGGGGTTGGGGAGAGAGTGGGCATGTAGTGTCTATATAGGAACAGTATGGCTCAATCAATAGAATATTGCACATGAAGTCAAATAATCCTGGGTTTAATCTTGCCTAGGATAATTACTAGCCATGTGATCTTGGGCAAGTCATTTAACTTTCCTTTAGTCTTAGTTTTTCTATCTATAAAATGAGGATGATGATAACCATGCAGGATTATTGTGAATCTCAAATGAGATCATGTTTGTGAAATGCTTAGAGAACTTTAAAACACTGTACTAATTCTCTCTCTATAAACGTTTGAGTGCTATAGAAATGGGAGCTTTTATTAGAGAATGTTAGACTTTAGGTTCCTTCTACCTCTAAACATATGGTCCTAAGAGACAAAATTCTCTTCCATCATGGGAAGAGATGAGTCCAGAGGAGAGGAAACACCCTAGATCTAGTCCTCAAAGGGATTCCAGAGGCCATCTAGTTCAGCCTTGCCATTTTGATGAATCTGAAGTTAAGTGATTTGCCCAGGGTTGTACAATGAGTAAGGGTCAGGATCTGAACTCAAGTCTTCTTGACTCCAAGTTCAATATGAAAGTGTGATTCAGTGTAATCCAAGTCTCACTTCTCTTTGCTTCTTCCCCCTTAACGCTCATAGACTTGAACCGCTGTCTTTCCCATCTCTTAAGCCTCTATCCTCTCCTGAACTCATTGTGTTTTCCCTGAGGCCTTCAGATCTGCTTTTGGATTGACCAGACCCACCACTTTCCTCCTTGGCTTGCTCAGTTAGAACTCTTTGGAGGGAGTTTCTTATGCAGTTCTATTATGAAGAGTTCATTCTCTGTTCTTGGCACTCTGCGTTGTAACCTGGGCCCAGCAAGAGGCTTGTTGGATTTGCTACAACTCTGGGAAACTATTTTCCAGCCTCTGTGTTTTTCTGAAATCCCAGACTCTCTACTTGCTTTTTCTATTTCCTGATGATTTTCAGGGTTTTCATTTAAGACAATACTATTCTTCCTTCAATGATCTTTCTTTGCCTTTCTCTGTGTTCTGCTTTCTCTTCTCCCTTTTTTCCTCATCTCCTTCTTTTAGCTTTAACATTTATGATCTCACTTAAAAACTCTTTTCTATATATTCATTCATTGGTTAATTTTGTCCATTTACTCACTCACTCATTCATTTAATGAATTCACTCATTCATTCATTCCATCCTTTTCATGGTTTGCTCATTTATCTGAGATGCATTTAGCAAATATTTATGGAATTCCTTTTAGAGGAATTCAAGAAAGGAAGAAATGGTAATAATATTTGATTATATATGAACTATGTTAATGGTTGTTTAGCACATGAATGTTTGTAAAGCACTTTACATTATTATAATATTTTATCCTCACAACAACTATATGGTGCAAGTGCTATCACTCTACCAATGAAGAACAGGAGGCTGAGAAGTTAAGTGATTATCCCAGGACATCACAGTTAGTGTGTACATCAGGATTCCCACTCAGGTCCCCTTGACTGCAAGTCCAGAGATCTTGCCGAGACATCTCCTTGTTGCCTCTTCTAGGCACCGTGAGGGGAGACAAAAGTTATCTAGAAAGGAAAAAAAACTGGTGCATAAGTACCCAAAATGGGACAGTGTCAGAAGAGAGGACAAAGCAATATGTTATTTCGGGGTGGTGGGGGGGCAGGAGAAATTTGCCTTTCTAAAATGGAGACAACTAATATTTTGTGCTTCAAGGATATGTCTTTAAATAAGCAATACTAAACCCCAACCACTGATAAACAAACCAAATCCCAGTATGAAAATAAACAATCTGTGTATTCTGAGCTGGAGGTGTTCTGTTTGCTTTTTCCTGCTCAGTGCTCCCTCCTCAACTCTGCTAAATGCTCTCTTTTTCTATAGCTCCTTTGCCTTGATTTCCATCACAATTATAGTCTTAAAAACAAATTTAAACTCTTCTTCCCCAGTTGATGAAAGCACTCTTCCCTGTACAATGTATTCCATATTCATCTGATAAGTTCCTTTTCTCCTTTCCACTACTGACTCTCTTCCTTGACCTTCTCCCACTCAACTTTTTTCTGCCCCTTGCTCCAAAATGCTTTACCAAAGTTTTTTTTATTGAAATCTGGCCAAAGTTTGTTTATTTAGATCAATCATGCTGAGGCTGGGGGCAGTGGTGATGGTCATGCTTTTTGAGAGTTGAATGAGTGGACAAATATTGCCCAAAGTGTTTATTGTTTAGTTGATTCTGTTTGGTAAAGTCAGGGTTAAGATGGCACTTATGTTTCCATTGACCTTGTTGTAGAATACAAGATTTTGGCTCAAGGTAAAGAAGAATTCCTTAACAAGCTTGCCCAAAGTCAAATGGGCTTCCTTAGGAGCTAATGATTCTTTTCAGTAGTTATCTTTAAGCAAAGGTAAAAGGCCACTTGGTGGAGATGTTGCTGAAGGGATGGGATTTGAGGTTGGGTTAGGTTAGGCAATACCTGGAGTCTTGTCCCATCCAATTCAGATTATCTCATAGATCATAGATCCCCGAATTGTAGGCTTCAAAGGTCACTTGAGAGCTCTTCTGGTCAGATTCCTTCAATTTACACATGAAGAAAGGCTGAAGAGATTATGGGGCTTGACTAAATTTGTATAGCTAGTTGGCAGTAAGTAGGGTTAGGACTAAAGTCTGGGTTTTTGGACTGCCAGTCCACAGTGCCTCCCTTTCAAAGTATATTGACATTCTGGTGGGTTTTGAATGGCAAGAGATGCATCTCTGGCTTTTGGGCAGTATCTTTCTGACTATTCCATAAAGACATACTTACCTGAAAATGCATATGCTTCTAGGTTATTGATTCATTTCATTGACATAACAAACATTTAATTGTCTACCATGTAAAAAGTACATGGTAGGCCCTGGAAGAGATTAAAAATATTTGAACAAGCTTATCATATTGTAAGAGATTTAAGATTTGGTTACTACTAGCTATAATACAAAATACAATATGATGATGGCTAGCATTTACACAATGCTTTAAGCTTTGCAAAGTGCCTTACATATGTTAACTTATTTGGTCTTCATACCAATATTCCGTCAGTGCTGCTATATGATATAAAAACATGGATACAGCAACCTCCACAAAGATTAAAATGATTCTCTCAGTGGTCAATGAAGAGGTGCATTGTGGGGTAAGAGCTGGTACAACATAGAACTAATGAGAATTCTGAAGGACCAAAGATGACATCAAAGAAATATGATAGGAAGAGAAGATGGGCTGGTCACTCATCAAGGGTAAGGGATGACAGCTGGATACTCTGCTTCACTGGAGTCTCCATGATGCCAGGAGAAAGTTGAGGAAGACCTCTTGTACCTTGGATAAGTCCCTTGTACTTTGGTGAGCTCACGGGAGAACAAGGGCGAGAGTCATAAGTATGGATAGACATGGATGAATTGAGCTCTACATTGGCATAAAGGCCTTCTAAAGTGAAGAGATCATCAGTTTGGCTGATAATTATAATAGCATCAAAGGAGTAAACAAAGTACAGTGAAATCATGGTGAGAGAGTACAGGGAAAGTGCTTTTGGGAAAGGCATGTAACCTAGGCTGACTGGAAGCCAAGTAATATAATGGAAAAAGCACTCTCATTTACGGCAGCTCTTTTTGTGATGGCAAAGAACTGGAAATTAAAGGGATGCTCACCAATTGGGGGATGGCTAAACAAGTTGTGGTATATGATTAGGGTGGAATACTCTTGCACAATAAGAAATGACAAAGAGGTTAATTAAAAGAAACCTGGAAAGACCTACCTGAAATTATGAAGAGTGAAACAAGCAGAACCAAGAGAACTTTATATATAGCAATAGAAATAGTTTGAAGAATGATTCAGGTATGTCCACCTCCAGAGAAAGAATTGATAGATAGATATAAGTAAGATATAATTTTTATATGTGCATATATCTTCTTGTCAAATGATATCTCTAGTGGGGGGAGAGGAGGGATAGAGTGAGATAATTGGGTATTATTTTAATGTAATAAGCAAATAAATATCTATTTTTTAAAAAGCACTGTTCATTGATGACTGGGGTAAGTAATCCTGGTTTTACCACTTTTAATTGTGGGACCTTGGACAAATCATTTATTTAGTAGTTCATTTCATCTTTTCAATCACTTATTCATTCTTCAATTCATTCGCTCATTCATTCACTCTATTTATTAACTCATTCATTTATCTGAGATGTGTCTAGAAATTATTTGTTGAATTTGAATTTTCTAGGTCTCAATTTCCTCAACTGTAAAATGAAGAGATTGGACTCATTGATCTTTCAGGTTCTTTCGACTTCCATTGCCTGTAAAGGTAGAGTATGTGAGAAGGAGTTGTGTCAAGGTATACTAGAAAGTTAGCTAAAGTTAGTCAAGGGCTTCCAGAATCTCATTGCAGCTTAAGACTTTGGGCCCTAAGCACTGGAGAGTCCTTGGGAATAATCTGAACTGTGCACTAGTGAGAGGAAGCTAGGGGGCACAGTGGACAGAACACTAGGCTTGTAATCAGGAAGACTCATTTTTATGAGTTCAAATCTGGCTTCAGGTACTTATTAGCTAAATGATCCTGGACTATTTGTCTTGGTTTCCTCATCTGTAAAATGAGTTGGAGAAGGAAATGGCAAACCCCTTTAGTACCTTTGCCCAGAAGACCCAAAATGGTGTCATGAAGAGTCAGATACAACTGAAAGAACTCAAAAACAACAAGGCCACAGGGTGAAGGACACATAAATACATTGAATACTTCTAAGCATAAGATGAGAGAGGAAGTACTGTAGGACAGTGGAAAGAGCCCCAGAAATGGAACTTGGTTAGACACTGAAGAAGTCAAGATGGTATATCCTGGGCCATCACCTGTCATCTTGATTTTTATCCTGGCACTGGAGTTTGATGACTCTGGAAGAAAGATTGAGACTGACAACTTTGTGCTACTCTGCCTCACTTAAGTCCAATTTATGTGTGAGTCAACTGATGTCATTTTTGTTCTCTTTGAGTACAAAGGACAACCAAACAACTTACTATTGTTTTTGGTAAGCCATGTCATAGCCTGATATATCCATGTGTTGTAATGCAACATAGGTGATCCACTGGCTGATATAAACAGAACACTTTATTAAAAAAACTTTAAAATGTTTTTTTTTTATTTTTAATAGCAAATACTTGCCAATAATACCTCCACACATAGCACTCTGATTTCTTTCTTTTTTAAAAACCCTTACCTTCCATCTTAGAATCAATACTGTGTATTAGTTCTAAGGTAGAAGAGTGGTAAAGGCTAGGCAATGGGGGTCAAGTGACTTGCCCATAGTCATATAGCTAGGAAATGTCTGAGACCAGATTTGAACCCAGGATCTCCTGTCTCTGGGCCTGGCTCTCAATCCACTGAGCCACCCAGCTGCTCCCAGCACTCTCAAAATAGTTGAGTAAAACATGTGCACATACTGCTCTGTATCTGGAGCCCAGTGGCTCTCCACTGAGAAGAGAGACATACTTTTCATCAATGGTCCCATGGAGCTAAGTGGTAATTGATTTGCTTGGGAGCTGATATCTTTGAGAGTGCTTTTCCTTGATATTATTTCAGATATTGTTCATTTTGTCCCCTTGTTTTTGTTTTCATCCCTCTGTATTAGTTTCATACAAGTCTTCCAAGTTTTTCTAAATTCCTTAATGTGTTGTTTTTTATAGTGTGAGACAGAAATGATACAGTGGATAATTGGATATAAGACTTGGAGTCAGGAAGACCTGAGTTTGAATCTTGCCTTGAATACCAACTACACAACCCTGGGCAGGTCATTGACCCTCTTGCTCTACTTTCTCATCTATAAAAATTGAGTAATAACAGTATATGTCTTTCAGGGTTCTTGTGAGGTTTAAATGAAACATATGTGTAACAGTCACAAAGCCCATTGGTTTGGAAGAACTCTTCATCACAAAAAAAATCAACTGCTATATATAATTTTGTACATATGATTCTTTTTCCACTTTCTTTGAGTTCTTTACCATATAGAGACAGTCTCTCATATCTTTTCTTCTTGGCCAAGCATGACTAAATAAGATCTTTAATAACATCCCTTTCTCTTTCCTCTCAAATTTAGACATCTTAGAATCGATACTAAGTATTACTTCCAAGAAATAATTACTTCTTATATACCAAGTATTACTTCCAGATACATACTAACTTACTTCAGAAAAGCAGTAAGGGCTAGGCAATGGGGGTTAAGTGACTTGCCCAGGTCTCACAGCTTCCCTGAGGCCAGATTTGAACCAAGGATCTCTTGTCTCCAGATCTGGCTCTTTATCCACTGAGCCACTTAGCTACCCCACAAACTTAGATTTTTGAAAATCTATTTTGGAGTCACGGAAGTGTGCTGGTGGTAGTCCTTTCTCTAGTACTCATCCTGGTACCCAGGTGCAAGTAGAGAGGTGATAGGTAAGTGATAAGTAGCTAAAGTTTCACCAAGATTATGCATTCTTTATAGAGGAAGCACGACAGTAGAAAGAACATAGGGTTGGGGATCAAGAGACATGGGTCTCAGTCATTTACTAGTTTTGTGACAGTGGATAAATCACTTAATATCTGTGAGCCTTAGTTTCTTCCCCTGTGAAAAGAGGCTAATAATACTAATAGAACCTACTTCACAGCGTTATCCTGGGGAAAGTGCTTTGCAAATCTTAGACAATGAATTGTTTTTCTGATTAAGCTATTTATCTCTAGATAAAATGAAAATATCTTAGGAGCCTTTAACACATATAATAAGCATGTAGTACTTTATCAGATTAGCTCACTGTTACTTAGAGAGTAAGACCATCGGGGAATGGAACAAAGAATAGGTAAATTCTAATGGGGAAAGAAAATTGGGAGAAGACCAGAATAGATGCTACTATTCCAAGAAATAGACCGAGGGCTCTGGGTACTGTGAGGAGTAACATGGCAAAGAGATTAGGTTTGTTTTTACTATTTTCTCTGATGCCTGTCCTGGTGTTCATGGTGTCATTCACTTCAAGGGCCCATTGGATTGACCTCATGGCCACTGGTGGGGAAAAAATATCAATTTGCAAAATTAGAATCCTGCATGTCCTTGCCAGCTGTTGAGAATCATTTGTGAAAGCCTGCGTGATGACAAGCCTGTTGTATATTTAGAGCTGGAATGGACCTTTGTGGCCATTGAATTCATCACCCTTATTCATAGATAAAGATATAGATGAAGAATTGAGGCTCAAAGAGGGAAGAGAAGGGAAGGAGAAAGGAAGAGAACAAACATTTTACTAAATTCTACCAGGTGCCAGGAATTTTACAAATATTATCTTAATTGATCCTCACAACAACCCTGTGAGGTAGGGGATATTATTTCCCCCACTTTACAGTTGAGGAAACTGAGGCAGACAGTGAAGTTAAGTGACTCACAGTCTATTCTACAAATCTTATCTGCTGCTGCTACTTTATATACTACATGGAAGAATGACGTTTTAGAGCCAAAGTATGAGATCTGTAACTGATGATTAATATAGGTCATTAGAGAAGACTTGTCAAATTTGTTCCAGTGAACATTTATTTGTTGAACTTCCAACGTATTCATCTAGAGGCAATAGGGGGCTGCTGAAGATGTTTAAAAAGTGATACAATTAGAACTGAACTTAATTTAAAAATTTTCAATTTGATTTTATTAAACAAATCCCTTATCTTTTGTCTTAGAGGCAATACTATGTATAGTTGCCATGGAAGAAGAGCAGTAAGGACTAGGCAGTGGGGGTTAAGTGATTTGCTCAGCTTTATCCAGGCAGGAAATGTCTGAGATCAGATTTGAACCCAGGATCTCCTGTCTCTAGGCCTGACTCTCAATCCACTAGCTGCTCATACGTGTACTTCATTTAATACTTACATCACATTCCTGCTTTCCTCCTTCCTTCTTCACCCTACAACCCTCCCATCATTTTAACTTTTCTCATAGGTCATATAGTGTTTGTTATTCTCTTATCTACTCCATTTCTTAGTGATTTCTAATATTTACATATTCTTCTTAAAGCGTATAAAGCCAAATTAAGAGATTCTTCCTCACTGAAGGTCTTCTAGCAATTTGTTAACAATTCTGTAGAAGAGATTTCTCTTTCAGGATGAATTCAACTAGAGATGCAGTGGAAAAAAGGCTAGATTTGGAGTCAAAGAATCTGGGTTCAAATCTTAGTTCCACTATTTATTACCTTTGTGACCTTCAGCAGATAGCATGACCTGTCTGGGCTTCATCTGAAAAATGAGAATTTGGACTTTAAGTAGATGGCCTCTGTAATCTTTTACAGTCCCGAATCCATGTTCCTATGATCCTGGTTCTTTTCACCTCGAGATTCTGTGATTCTATGGACTTTCTTTTATAATAATGATGGATGCTGAATGAAATTGATGACTTCTCAATTCTTGTGTGTTTTATCCTGTTTGGGAGCATCTAGTTTTGATCCTGACTCATTTTTGTGCTGCTTTGAATAGTAAAAGTGGAGAAGAAGGGGAATCAGGACTTCAGGGGGAATGGTGATAATGAAGTTCCAGGATATTTTGGTTTGGCCACTACACAGATCAGTTAACAATAAGTGCAGAGTTGAATAATCCAGAAATAACACAGTACTATTTTAGGCTCCTAAAGTTGCTGAAGAGACATAGTCAGTGTTTTGATATTTTTCCCATTTTTCCTTTGGACTCCCTCTCCCCCAAAATTGCTTGGCAATTAGAAGATTTTAATGATTCATTACAAGAAATATCTGAGGGTGGTTAGCATTGTCCTCATTTTTGCAGATGAGGAGATATGGAAGGTATTTGTTTATGATTTTTATGAAGTCCAAGGATCATGTGTCCATATTTTGAAATTATTCAAATTAACGTTTAAGAGAGAAAGAAAAGCATACATCACCCAAGGTTCAGTGTGCTTGGTTTGGGTGGACAGGATATCAATGTCTTAGATGTGCTTGTGACAGTTTCTGGCATATTTTATTTGGAATCCTTAGAAGTCCTGAAGAAGGCAGTGGGCAAATGGGATATTGCTGATTAGTTCCTATGCCTTTGCTAATTGATTGGAGTTGGCCACTCACCCCAATTGCCTGGAATACTTCCTCATGTCATTGTTTTAAATAAAATGCAGGTGGAAAAAATCCCAAGTAAGGAACTTGTGGAGATTCATAACTTCAGAGTCATCCTTGACTCTTCTCTTTCCCTCACCACTCACATCCAATCAATTGCTAAGTCGTGACAAAGAATTATAGGATTTGATAGTTTGATCGACCATTTAACACCAATCCATTGGACCCTGCTGATCATGGAATCTAATCCATATATGAAAAGAATCCACCAAGATGTTCAGCTTCTGTTTTAAGATGTCTCTGAGCATCATATTCTTCTTTTGACAGCTTTTATCACTAGACAATTCTAACATCGAGTTTGAATTATTATTATTATTATTGCAACTTGGACCCTTGCTTCTGGTTCTCTCCTTTGGACCCAAATGAAACAAATCATTCTTTTCCCCCATGATAGCTCTTCAGATACTTGAAGATATCTATGATATTGTCCAGGAGTCTTCTTTTATCTAGGCTAAACACATCCAATCCCTTCAACTCATTCTCTAATCCTTCACCAACTTGTTTGCCCCTTTTCCAGCTTATTAAGTCTTTCTTAAACCATAGTGCCTAGAATGGAACATAATTCTCTAGATGATCTCAGAGGAGAGCAGAGCATCATGGGACTATCACCTTCCTGAGTTGTTTGGAAAAAAGTCTGGGGATTTGAGTACATTGCAGATGTTATGTAACAGCTAAACTATGAATGTGATCTTAGGCTGAATTAAGACTCTTAACTCTAGGCTGTCATGCATGAGTTTGTCATTCACACTGTATTGACCACCTTTTCCAGCTTTTCGTCACCTGTAAATCTGACAAGCATACCATTTATGTCTTTAATCTATATCTTTAATCAAATAATTGACAACTGTGGGGTCTTCCACTGGAGACCTCCTGCCACATGACATTGAACCCTTCACAAGTATTCTTGGGATCTGGACAACCAAACAATTTTGAGCCCATCTGATTTTTATTAACACCTAATTCATATCTCTCCAGTGAGATAAAAATTATGAGATACTTGATGAAAGGCTTTGCTAAAATCTGGGTAAACTCTATTCACAGCATTTCCTTTGTCTTCTTGTAAAATAATCCTGTTAAAAATAGAAATGGGATGATGAAGCTGGATCTTTGTCATCACTGCTTCCTTATTTAAATGTTTACAAATTCTTACTCTCCTTTTTAAACTTTTACTTTCTGTCTTAGAATCAAAACTATGTGTTGGTTCCAAGGCAGAAGGATAGTAAGGGCAAGGAAGTTTGGGTTAAGTGACTTTTTCAGGGTCACACAGCTAGGAAGTGTCTGAGGTCAGATTTGAACCCAGGCCCTCACTTTTCTAGGCCTGGCTCTCAATCCTCTGAGCGACCTTGCTGCTCACTCAAACTATCTCATTAATGATTCACTATAGAATTTTCCCAGGAATCAGAGTCAAACTCACTGGTCTATAGTTTGCATATTTTATTCTTTTCCTGTTATTAAAAATTGGGACATTTGCCCTTCTCCAATAATATAATACCTCTACTGATACCATTATCTTTCCATTATCACTGAAGGTGACTGCAGTTCCATCTGCCAAATCTTTCAGGACCTGAGGATTGAGTTCATGTGGGCCAGGTGACTTGATTGTAAGGGCAGGTAAATATCCTTGGCATCTTCTTACTTATTTGAGGTACCAACTCCCTGTTCATCATATTTTTGTTGTGTCATTTACATTGTAGAGAAAACAGAAACAAAGTAAGGACCAAGTAGCTCAGCTCTCTCTCTGTTGTGTGTTCTCACTTTCCCATCTACCCATAGTGAAGTTTCTTGGTCTTCTTTGATCCTCTCCCTTTTTCTTCTTATAAAGCTTTTAAAAATTCCTGTTTTGATATTAACTTCACCTGTTTCATTCTGAGCTAGCCTTGCTGACATAATTTTAATAAGAACATACCAAATGTGTGCACTTCTTCTTGATTCCCTGAACATGATTCTGTTTTCTGGGTGTATCTTTTAAAAATGTAAGTCACTTGGGGTGTTTCCTGTGTGTCCACATCAGTCATTTCAGAGAGATATAATTTTTCTTTCTCATGAGAACACTTTCTCTTTGCCTCTTCAGAATTTCATTGTTAAGCATCTCCAATCTTTCCAGTGCTGACTACTCCAATAGCATTTTAGTCCATGGGATTCTATATGACTTTTCTTTGACCCTTTGAAATCTGTTTTTCCAGAATCTAGGATGTGTTATTTTCCTTTATCCCAAATTCAAGCAGGGAGTGGTCAACTTTCTAGGTTCCTATCATTTCTACCCTAACAACAAGTTCCATCCTGTTACTGAGGCAGATCTCAAACAGTTTCCCCTTGTTGATTCTTCCACCTTTTAATGGATGACATCATCACTAAGGCAAGTCAAGATATTACTGAAGCTCTTTTGGGGGAGAAGGAAGGGAAAGTGGAAACTCAAGAGGAGGAGGAGGAAGGGAGATAGAAAGAGACAGAGAAGGGAGAGAAAAAGAAAGGAGAGAGAGATGAAAGAAGGAAAAGAGAGATGAAAGAAGCAAGAAGGTAGAGAAAGAAGAAAAGTGGGAGAGAGCTTTAGCAGATCACTCCTATATCATATTTCTGTGTGCCATGTGTGATTTGTTTTTCAAACTCCTCATCTATTTCTTCTCTGTTATTATGGTCTGTTGTATATGCCAATAACAATATCATTAATATTTCTTACTCCTTTGATCTTTTCCTTAAAGACTCTCTGTCATGCTTCCACCCTCTAGTTTGAGAGGGAGCAATTCTTCCTCCATGACATCTTGTATCTGTCTTCACTCAAACAGCTGCTACCCAAGTCTAGGCTTTCATTATCATTCTTATGGATTCTTGTAATGTCATCTTTTTTGTCATTTTTTTATTATAAAGATATTTTATTTTACCAATTACATGTAATAATAAATTTCTACCTAAGTTTTCTGAAGTTATATGATCCAAATTGTCTCCCTCTCTGCCTTTCTTCTCCCCTCCCAGAACTGGCAAGCAATTCCATCTGGGTTATACATGTATTATCATGTAAAAAATTTCCCTATAGTTCATTTATGTAAAAGAATATACAAAATACAAAACCAAACCTAAAATAAAACTCCAAATAAACTAAAGTGAAAAATCATATGCTTTCATTCTGAATCCAACAGTGTTTTCTTTGGAGGTGGATAGGATTCTTTGTCATAAGTCCTTCAGGATTGTCCTGGATCACTGCATTGCTGAGAGTAGCTTAGTCTATCCCAGTTGATCATTCCACAGTATTGCTGTTTCTGTGTATAATGTTTTCCTGGTTCTGCTTATTTTACTCTGCATCAGTTCATGTAGGCCTTTCCAGCTCTTTCTGAAATACTATTCATCATTTCTTTTTTTTTCCTATTCATTATTTCTTATAGCACAATAGCAATCTATCACCATCACAAACTACAATTTGTTCAGCCATTCCCCAATGAGGGACATTCCTTCAACTTCCAATTCCTTGCTACCACAAAAAGAATAGTTATAAACATTTTTGTACAAACAGGTCCTTTCTCCTTTTTTGATCTCTTTGCGATACAGATCCAATAGTAGTATTTCTAGGTCAAAGGGTATGCACAATTTTATAGCCCTTTGGACATAGTTCCCAATTACCCTCCGGAATGGTTGGATCAGTTCGGAATTCCTCCAGCAGTGCATTAGTGTCCTAATTTTTCCATATCCCCTCCAACATTTATCATTTTTTTTCCTGTCATGTTGGTCAATCTGATGGGTGGGAGGTGGTACCTCTGAGTTGTTTCAATTTGAATTTCTCTAATCAAGAGGGATTTAGAACATTTTTTCACATGATTATTGATAGCTTTGATTTCTTTTCTTTTTTTTTAAACCCTTACCTTTCATCTTAGGATCAATACTGGGTATTGGTTCCAAGGCAGAAGAGTAGTGAAGGTTAGGCAATGGGGGTTAAGTGACTTGCCCAGGGTCACATAGCTAGGAAGTGCCTGAGGCCAGATTTTAACCTAGGAACTCCTGTCTCTAGGCCTGGCTCTCAATCCACTGAGCTACCAAGTTGCCCCCGCTTTGATTTCTTCATGTGAAAACTGCGTGTTCATTTCCTTTGACTATTTGTGAATTGGGGATTGACTTGTATTCTTATAAATTTTACTTACTTCTTTATATATTTGAGAATTAAGACCTTTATCAGAGAAATTTGTCATAAAATTTTTTCTCAGTTTGTTGTTTCCCTTCTAATCTTGGTTGCATTGGTTTTGTTTGTACCAAACTTTTTAAATTTAATATCAAATTGATATTCTTAAGGCATAGATTTGACTGTATAATTCCCCTGCTCAAGAAGCTCTGGGGGTTCCCTTTTACCTTGGGGACAAAACAGAAAATCCACACATAATCTGGCTTCAGCCTACTATTCCAGCCTTATGATATTATACTCCCCTTCATGGACTCTGCATTCCAATCAAAATGAACTACCTACAGTTCTCCATGCATGATGCCTTTTCTTTTGTTTCCCTACATTTTTTACAGGCCATCTCTGATACCTGGAACATGATTTCTCTTTACATCCAAGATGTAGAATTCCTGGGTTCCTTCAAAGCCTGACTTGGGTCACATCCTGCAGGAGCTTATTCTGATGTCCCCAGTTGCTATTACCCTCCCTGCAGAAACGAGTGCATATATTCTGTATTTAATTTTCTATGTAAATATTTTTTCTCCCCCCAAACCCCAAGTAGACTGCAAGTTCCTTGAAGGCAGAGTCTGTTTAATATTTATCTCTGGATCCCCAACATTGTCTGTATTTTACTCACCTAGTACAGTGCCTGGCATAAAGTATGGGCTTAATCAATGCTTACTTAATGAATGAATCTATCTTATGTCAATATTCTAGGATCAAATGCGCAGAGGATAAGGTCAGAGCTTTCATCCAGAGTGTACTTGGCTGTTATCTTCTTTTTTTCTTAACATGTTGCCTGAAGTCAGTGTATTTCATTGCCTCTCATGTTTGGACAATGATATAATAAAGAAAAGAGACATAAATCTGTCAGTCATCAACAGTGATTCCTCATCCCCTGAGTGCAGAGTGCTGGTGTGGGAGGGGGCAGAGGAGAAGCTGGAGACAGAGTTCCCTGGGGGAACTCATCATCTAATGGAGACACAGGGGACAAACAAACAAAAATGTATAGAAATTGTAATCAGCCTCATGGGCTGGGGGATGGAAGCGGGTTTGTGTTCATGGAAGTCTTAGCCCGGACAGAAGTGGAAATGAAGAGAGTTAGGGAAAATTTGGGGGTGATCTTTGAGGGTTTAATTAATCAATTAAAAACCAGGATATGTAAGAGACAAGACTTGAACCATGGCTTTCCTACTTTGGAGGCTCACTTTCTATCCACTGCACTATGCCATTCCTCTTATCCTATATAAACGTGATCTATAATTATGTTGATGAGGGAGCATATTATCAACTGCTCAGGGCTTCAGATAATTCTTGAGAGTTACTGCTCCACACCTGGAGAAGGAGTTTCCACACCAGGAATTCCCTATACTGATGAAATCACAGGTTTAGACCATTGCCATTACCCCCACTATCACTACTACCAACACCACCAAAAACAACATTATCTAGTAGAAATATTTTTTGGTCATTAATACTTCTTGGATAGAAGCTGTACAAACTGAATGAAAAGTCCAGGTAAAGGGACAATTAGAGGTGTAATGCCATAAATTTAAAAGGCTACCTCACATTTATATAGTATTTTATGGTTTGCCAAACTCTCTATATATCTTCTCATTAGTTCTTTCTTTTTTTATTTTAGATTTAAATTTAAATTCAATTCGATGGCAGGAGTCAGGAGGACCTGAATTCAGATCTACTCTTAGGCACTTACTACCTGTGTGACCTTGAGCAAGTCACTTTAACCTTTGTTTGCCTCAGTTTCCTTATCTGTAAAATGAAGATAAGAAAGGCACTTACCTCTCAAGGTGGTTGTGAGTATCAAATAGGATAATAACTGTAAAGTGCCTGGCACATAGTAGGGGCTATATAAATGCCAGTTTTTATTATTATTATTATTTGCAATTTTTCCCCTCTCCTATCTATTGGAAAGGCAAGAAAAACAAAAACCATTACAGATATGTATAGTCATGAAAAACAAATTCTTGCCTCATTTGTTCTGTACAATGATCCTGTGAGGCAAGTAGTACAAATATTCTCATCTCTGTTTCACCAATGGGGAAATTAGAGATTTTCCCCAGTACTACACAATTAGTCAGAGAATGAGCTGGAAAGCAAACTCAGGTATTTTGACCTCAAATTATTTCTCCTTCCATTACTAAGGATTCTAGCCAAGAATATGGCAAAAGGGTTTGACCATACTGCAAAAATTACCTGAGCTGTAATTCAACAAAACAAAAAACGTCTATTAAGTATCTATTAATTTGTTCAGAGTTCTGTGCTCGTAAGTGGCTTAATGAAAAATTAAGTGATTACAAAGTGCCCAGCCTTTGCTAAGTTGTAGTTGTTAAGTAATGCCTCTCTTTGTGACCCCTTGTGAGGTTTTATTGGCAAAACTACGGTAATAGTTTGCCATTTCCTTCTTCAGTGGGGTAAGGCAAACACAGATATTAAGTGACTTGCCCTTAGTGCCTGAGTTTGGATTTGAACTTAGGTCTTCCTGACTTCAAAGCTAGTACTCTCTCCATTGACCACTCTAGCCATCTAGAAATACACATTCTTAAACTAGAAAGACAAATAAAGGCACTGATGGTTTCATTAGCGTGAATAACTTCTGGTATGGGAACTCCCTTCACTGACCAGAGTCACTGGCTGTAACTGAGTAGATCAGACCTATTTAATGCCTGGACAACCTTAGTGACTTAACTAAGATCCCAGAGACTTTATTTGTCAGAAGTAGGATTTCCGCTCAGATCTTCCTGATTTCAAGTCTAAAACTTTTCCCACTTCTAGAAAGTGATACCGTCTCTGTCATCTGAAAGATAGGATATGGTAAAAACAGAAAGCCACAAATCAAAAATCTTTGACTCCTTTAAGGCAGGGTAGATACATTTTAGAGCAACTCACCTGAAATGACCATTCTGCCCAGTTTGGCAAGCACAACTCCACATTTTGGCAGGCCGTTCTTCATCAAACAGGACCTGTGCCATGGGTCTCCTTGGCCTCCTTTAATATAGTTGTAGAGAAATTGTAAAGTACTTTGAGAAATTTCTATGAATGTTACACAGGTAAGCCTGGCTGGCAGTATGGTTGTTAGCAACCTTTAAAAGTCTACAGTTTGACCTTCAGAGCCCCATTTCTCACAGCTAAGGGGAAGCTGAGGTTTCCCAATGCCCTTCTACTCTGACACTGCAATGTGGAAGTCAGAAACAGCTGGGCTCATGTGGGAGGAAGATGCATCCTAAGGCAGCCTGATTGCAGTCACATCCCTCCATCACCAGTGGCTTTACACAGCTAGAGATTAATCATCACCAAGTTTTCTCGTGTTCTTCTCTCTTGTCATAACTATACCCACTGGCCTCTTAAGTAAAGCCCTAGGGAGTAAGGTCTGTGGCACAGATTTCTTTTTCAGCCCTTTAGTTCTTGGCACTGTGTGCTGTGTGCCACCGCGATACTCTATAAACACTTACTTAATTAAGTGAATAGGGGGAGGGATTGATCCAGAATTTCATTGGCATGGGAAACTCCAAGGTGAGGAAACTTCATCTCCCAAAGCAAGGCAGCCCTTTCTCGGAAATCTCTAGTCGTCGAGGATTGTGCAATCTGCTGAGGAGCTGTGGATGTTATTTTTAAAAGCCTGGGTCTTTCTATCTCACGCACACCGGAAGCTTCTCCTGTGCTGGTCCCACTCTTTTTGACACAGGAGCTTTGATCTGCTCCATTTCTAATCTGGTCTGGTTATCCTTCCTTAGCCCATCTGATACCCCCTTTTCCCACCTGGCCATATTAATGCCCCAAACTAGAGTGAATCTTACTTTACTAAAACCCTTGTTGATAGTATGGAAGGAGGCATAGATGAGTGAACAAATGAGATGTGCTTCTCAAATACCAGCTGTCTCCCATTTGTCAATGGCCTGAGCCTCTTTACATGGTTTCTGAAGCGTCCAAAGGAGGAAGACCAGGGAATCAGTCTGATATTGCTTGAAATATGACCATAACCATTCTTGCTCAAATTTGTAATGGTCATTCTATGGGGCCAGTTTTCCAAGTTTTCTTCTTTCCCCAAAAGCTTCAACAGTGTTTTCCAGCAGGTGTCACTGCAGGCAAATATAAAATGATAACAACGTCATTTGTACGGTTTATGGCCAAAAATACTTTGGAAAGAAAAATCCTGTTTTTTGTTCAGGCTTCTTAATTCCTATAACGTACATAGGTTGGGTGGCACTCTGATTCTCTTCAATGTTCTCTGCCTGGGCAACAGCAGGTCACTTGCCTGCCTTGACCTTATTATTGAATAATAATATTAACTAGCATTTATAAAATGCTTTAGAGTTTGCAAAGCATTTTACCTATAATATCTCATTTTGTCTTCACAACAACCTTGGGTGGTAAGTTTTATTCTTATTTCCATTTTGCAGATGGGGAAACAGAGGCAATTATAGGTTAAGTGGCTTGCCTACATTTCATCTTGTTGGTAAATTTGACTGAGGCAGCTCTTCTTGACTTCAGGCCCAGGACCGCTTAACTGCCCAGTTATTAAAGAGAGAATAACACCAGAAGCAAGGGCTTTAGGAAGATTTATGCTACTTATAGTTTTATTGTGGAGGATGGGGGATTGTTTGCTTTATGGATGACAACTTAAAAATTCAAGTGGCAATATTAGGCTATATGTGTGAAACTCCAAGTATTTTGAATCATAGGATCAGAGAGCTTCAAGAATTGGAACCATTGTGTGATCTTCCCCAAATGGTCTTCTTACCCAGGAAATGTTGGCTTTACCATGATTTCTGGCAGTTTTGTCACACCAGCATGTGCAAAGCATATGTAAAAGAGACCAAGAGAGTACTTAGCAAAATAATAAGATTACCTATGACTGGGGAAAAAAAAAAGAGTTGGGTTGGTCATGTGGTGAGAGTTAGGGGTAGCTGATCAAAAGTCCCTGTACTGCACTGGGAGCCACACAATGTCAAGGGGCCAGAGGAAAGCCCCCAGGGTGTTGGACAGATTCCCTTGGAGAGGATTTAGCAGAAGAGGATGAGGGTCGCCTAGGGTGGGCTTGTGTGGATGAGTTGTGATTACATCATTGGAAAGAGCCTGCACGCTGTCAAGGCTAGTAATTCTTTCAAGTCTTGAAGGATCAGGATTCTTAGTTAATTTGAAAGCGTGCTTCATCATTGCACAAAAATCCACCATGTATTATTTGGGCAGAAAAGAATACTGCATTAGAACCCAGAGGCACAATTTCTGTATATCTTCTCTCAAAGGAATCTGAGGACTCCGTCCATTATTCCTCTTTACCATCCTCTTGCCCTCCGGCATTTAAAAATGTGCTCCACATGGACAAGGAAGCACTTAGGTAAGACAGCTGGCCAGAGGATTTCCAGAAAGGGATTTTGTTGATTCTCAAGCTCCCCCTGTTCCCCAGAGGCAGAGTGAGTGCATCCTACACAGCTGTTATTGGCAGTAGCTAAGTGTTGTTGGACTGGATCCATGGGCCATCACTGAATGCTGACAATGGGTTTTGTATATGAGTATTTAATTTAAAATAATTTTTTCACAATATATTTTTCATATCACCTGAATTTCCCACCATATTTCTCTCCTGTCATTCTTGCTAGATTTGTCTCTTATTATAAAGAAGGAAGGAGGGGCAGCTAGGTGGCTCAGTGGATTGAGAGAGCCAGACTTGAGGATCAGAATTCAAATATGACCTCAGACATCTCCTAGCTGTATGACTCCGAGGAAGTCACTTTACCCCAATTGCTTAGCCTTTACCACTTTTCTGCCTTGGCACCAATAGTTAATATTGATTCTAAGACGGAAGGTTAAAAAAAACAAAGGAAGGAAGGAAGGAAATAGGTATTTACTAATCACCTACTCTTTGTGCTAGTGCTAAGTTCTTTATAAACACATTATATATATATATTTTTTTGTTTTTTAAACCCTTAACTTCTGTGTATTGGCTCCTTGGTGGAAGAGTGGTAAGGGTAGGCAATGGGGGTCAAGTGACTTGCCCAGGGTCACACAGCTGGGAAGTGTCTGAGGCCAGATTTGAATCTAGGACCTCCCATCTCTAGGCCTGGCTCTCAATCCACTGAGCTACCCAGCTGCCCTATAAACACATTATTATTTGAACCTCACAAATAAACCTCGAAGTAGTTTTTTAATATTACTCTAATTTTAGAGTTGAAAAAACTGAGGCATAATAGGGTTAACTGACTTGCTCAATGTCTAAGGCCAAATTTGAACTCATCTTTCTGATGCCGGGCCCTGCAAACTCTTCAGTGCATTAAAAAACCAAAACAAAACGCCTTACCTCCCATCTTAGAGTCAATACTGTGTATTGGTTCTAAGGCAGAAGAGTGGTAAGGGGTAGGCCATGGTGTTTAAGTGACTTGCCCAGGGTCACACAGCTGGGCAATGTTTGAGGCCAAGTATTGAACCCAGGACCTCCCATCTATGGGCCTGGCTCTCTATCCTTTGAGCCACCCAGCTGCCCGCTCTTCATTGCATTTTTAAGAAGAGGAAATTTCAGCAAAACAAACCATCACATTGAAGGAGTCTGATATATGCAATGTTTGACACCAATGGTCCCCCAACTCTACAAAGGAGCAGAAGAAGCTGCCTTGTCCTGTCTCTTCTTAGGGCCCAGCCACGGGCAGTATGATTTCACAGCATTGAGCTTTGATCTCATAAGATGCCCATTTTCATTGTGGTCACTGTGTACATGATTCTTCTGGTCTCTTTACTTCAGTTTGTATCACTTCAAATAACTCTTTCCAGATGTTTCTGTACTCAACATGTCCACAACTAAATTCATTATCTCTCCCCACCACCTCCCAGCCCCAGGTCCTCCCCTCTTCCCACTCAAGTTTTATCTTGCTTTCAAGGATATCACCATCCTTTCAGGTACCCAGGCTCACAATCTTGTTAAAGGTTGTCATTTCTTGTTATAGTTCAGTTGTTCTTCAGTTGTGTCTGACTCTTTGTGACCCCATTTGGCGTTTTCTTGGCAAAGATGCTGGAGTGGTTGCCATTTCTTTCTTCAGTTCATTTGACAGAAGAGGATACTAAGATAGAATGAAATGACTTGCTCAGGGTCCCATAGGAGGTAAGTGTCTAAAGCCAGATTTGAACTCAGGAAGATAAGTTTTCCTGATTCTAGGCTGGGACTCTATCTATTGCCCAACCTAGCTGTCCTCCACATTTCTTGTATCTGCTCCCTTGTCTCAACTCACACAGGCACCATCTAGGGATAAGCCCTCATCACATCACAACTGCCCTATTGCCATAGAATTCTGGCATCCCTCAAACCTATCCCTATTTCACTCTATTTTCTATTTAGTTGTCAAAGTGTTTTCCTGAAGTACTACTCTGACCATATCAAGTCCAACCTCCCACCACAGAAACTATTACTTCTAGGATCAAATATATCATCCTCTGTTTGGCATCTAAAGATCTTCACTACTTGACCCCTTCTGATCTTTCTGGGAATCTTTCTCCTTATTCCCCACTATCTGTGGTACCATATAGGGACAATGGCCTCATTGCTGTTTCTTATATATGACCCTCCATTTCTCCTTTTCATTGGCTGTCCTCTTTTGTCTCTTCTTTCTCAACCCCTCAGGCTTCCCTAGCCCCTTTAAGATTCAGTTTAACCGGGGGTAGCTGGGTAGCTCAGTGGATTGAGAGCTAGGCCTAGAGACAGGAGGTCCTAGGTTCAAATCCGGCCTCAGACACTTCCCAGCTGTGTGACCCTGGGCAAGTCACTTGACCCCCATTGCCTACCCTTGCCAATCTTCCACCTATAAGTCAATACACAGAAGTTAAGGGTTTAAAATTAAAAAAAAATATTCAGTTCAACCCCAAATTCTGCAAAATACCTTTCTTGGTTCTCCTCATCTCTACCCTACCCTCCAATTGCAAATATCCTCTTTCTGAGATTAATTTCCATTTACCTAGTCTATATCCTGTAAATACATAATTTTTGCTTATTTTCTCCTCCATTAGAATGTATGCTTTTTGAGAGCAGGGATCATATTTTCACCTTTCTTTGTTCTGCCAATGCCTGGAACTTGTTGACCAACTGACTATTTGTCATGTTCATTGTTTCTGACAGCACATTAATAATAAATTACATTCCTCTTTCACAATTTCTTTAGCCCTTCCTCCATACATGGACATCACTACAAGTACTGTTTATAAATATTTTGGTGTTAAGCCCCCACTTTTTATTTAACCACTGACCTCCTTGGAATATATGGCTAGTGGTGGCATCTCTAAGTCAAAGGGTATGGACACTCTAGAAACTTTCTTTGCATAATTCCAAATATCATATGAATTTTAAAAGGAACCTCACAGCAGAAAATGGCTTGCAGAATTTTTATATTATTCCCCTGAAAAAAAAGAAAAAAACACCAAATTAATTTTTAAAGACCTCCAAACAAAATATAGATTATTTTGTTTTATATAGCATCACTTTTTTAAGGATATAGTTGTAAACTCCAAGATTGTGGTAAAGCAGATAGGTGGGAAATACATTTTCTCTCTCTCCATTTTATGATGGAATAAACTGACTCACAAGATTGCGAGTGACTGGGAACATTGGTGACGCCAGAAATAGATCTCCCATCTCCTGACTCACTTTCTGTGTCCTAGAACATGATGCTCAAAATAGGCTTGGCCTTCGGAACCTCAAAGCTAGTTTTTTTTTCATTCTGGTTAATAACTCCCTTGTAAGCCTGAAGAATCTTCTCTTCTAAAGCATAGTAAGCACCAAAAATGAGGCTAGGGTGGAGGGAAGCAAGGGGAGAAATTCTGGGATCCTAAAGCAATTTTATATGAAGCCTCTAAAAACAATAAGGGAATCTCCTTTTGGCTGTATAAGTAGTAGAGTAAAGTAGAATTCTCGGGCTGTGAATATGTCCATAATTCTACAGAATCATGCTGAGCCTTTGTTTATTTGCTGAGTAGTAGTACTTGCCTGTGATACTATGATAACACATTTACTATAGTGCTTAGCACATAGTTGGTACTTAACAAATGCTTGTTGTCTTGATATTATATCCATCTTATTTTTTGGTTGAGTCATTTTTCAGTCTAGTCTGATTCTTCATGACCCCATTTGGAGCTTTCTTGGCAAAGATACTGGAGTGCTTTGCCATTTCCTTCTTCAGTTCATTTTACAGATGAGGAAACTGAGGTAAACAGGATTAAGTGACTTCCCAGGTTCACACAGCCAGTAAGAATCTAAGGTAAAATACAAACTTGGGTCTTCCTGACTGGTGCTCTATCCATTTAGGCACCTAAATGTCCCCATCAATCTCAGAGACAACATTTTTTAGGACTCAAAGGTTTCAAAGCACCGTACTGTAGCATAACATCAGTGATGAGATTTGCTACTGTCCTAGGGCTCTATAAATAGAGGGATATAAAGTGACATGAGGTTTGATTTTCTCCCAAGGCTAAAACACCCCATTTTGGCATAACTTCTTAAAGTTTCAGTGAATTAGATAAGGTGAGTAGTTAGGTAGAGCACTTGATAGAGTGTTGGGCCTGAAGTTAGGAAGACTCATTTTCCTGAATTTGGATACAGTCTCAGACACTTTCTAGCTGTGTGACCCTGAACATTGTCATGTAACTTTTTTTTTTGCCTCAGTGCCCTCATCTGTCAGATGAGCTGGGGAAAAATGACAAACCATTTCAGTAACTCTGCCAAGAAAACCCCAAATGAGGTTGTAGAAAGTAAGAAATAACTGAAAAACAGCCCAACAGCAACAAATGATGAAGGTGATGGAGCTTTAGGTGGTCCTGTTCTTTTGAACATTGAGAAGAGAAGAAATGATCTATTTCTTTATATTGGAAGACTTCCACACAGGAATAAGTGGTGCCAAGATCAGTGCCAATTATGAGTCCCTTTTTGAGTCATATATGAATGAAAAAGACCAAAAGACAACAGGTAAGAGTCAAGGACGCAGTGGTATGTGGCAGAAAGGGCTCTGGGCTGGATCCTGAAGACTAGGGTTTCAGAACCAGTTTTGTCCAACCGAGGTGGAACCTAGGAATTCTTGTATGTGAGGAAGATGAGTGGCAAAGGGCAGAAGAGACAATGCACAGAGGACAGTCTATCTAGGTACAGAGATGAAAGCCTATTTCCATGACAGAGCAGCTCACTCCCTACTATACCCTGAGACATTCAATGGTATTCAAATGTTATATGCTGGATACTGCAATCAGTTTTGCTAGGAGAAAAAAATAACCCATTAATCAAAGTGTCCAGCATGTCCCACTCTATACATTAGATGTTGGCACCAAGAGGCAAAGACACAACAGTCTTCCCCTAGTGACAGCTCTGAAGCTCAATTTCCATTCATCCTAGAGAAAATCTTATAGATAGTGTTTTAGATAAAATCCTGATGTAACATTATTTACTTATGGTTTTCTTTTTTTCTATGAAAAGTTTAGCATTTCTCCAAATTTGGTTATCACCTCAGTTAATTAGGTTCTGGTTCAGTGAGGCTTTACCAAATGGTTTGATTTGGTTAAATAATTCAACAGAATTATTTTATGCAAGGAGAGCATGTTCTGAGAAGAAAAAGATAAAAGAGAATCAGTCTCTGCCCATAATGAACATATGTTCACTAATTTTTCCTCATTAGGTTCAAATATATTTCAGAATCATTTCAAAATTTTATTCTTCGGGGCAGCTGGGTAGCTCAGTGGAGTGAGAATCAGGCCTAGAGACAGGAGGTCCTAGGTTCAAACCTGGCCTCAGCCACTTCCCAGCTGTGTGACCCTGGGCAAGTCACTTGACCCCCGTTGCCCACCCTTACCACTCTTCCACCTATGAGACAATACTTGGGTTTAAAAAAAAAAAAAGAAAAAAAAATTTTATTCTTCTTTTTAGGTATTGTCTAAGTCTGAAATTGATCATGAGCAAATGAGATTTATCAAAGCCCATCTTAGAAATGTGATAATATACTTGAATATTTGAGAAACATATTTGAAAAGCCTTAAGGTACTATTTGCTCATCATTTGTAATCACAATCATTGGAGAGATGTACAACCAGAACAAAAATTATGGGTTGATCCCATAGGAAGAGTAAGGGATAAACAAAGGACAATCCATATATTCCATTGGCATACATACAACATCAAGGAGCCTACCCCCTTGGTGTATTTCCTGAGGGGTATTTATCACAAGAGTTATACAACAATTGAACAGGATGGACGGGTGTGGATTTAAAATCTGTATCACTAGAGTAAGTGCCCCATTGTATTCCAGATCCACTGGCATATCAAAGGAAGTTACTTCCTCTATCATGATTCCCCCAGTATTCTTAGTTCAAATTGTGCTTCAAATGTAGATGTATGATTCAGGGTAATCCCTCCTTAGTCTGAACTTCTTCTTTCCTATTTCTATTAACTATTAGACTATTAATACCTGTAGTGCCTATCTCACCAGTTGTTTTGATGCCTCAACAAAATAATGCCTGGTTCTTCCTTCTTTTCTCTGAGTTCATTCAAATCTGGCTAACTTTCTCTGAATGGCTAATCGTCACTGTTTCTAGTGGCAAAATGATTTTCCCTTAATGTCTGTAAAGTGCTTTGCAAACCTTTAAGGGCTATGTAAATGACAGCAATTTTTTTTCAGTAATTAGAGTGGTGGAGAAAGATGATGACAGCTCACCTTTATACAATTCTTTAAGGTTTGCAAAAATGCTTTGCACACATTATTCCATTTTACCACCTGATTATCCCTTTTAACAACCCTGAGAGGGAGCCACTAATTTTCTCCATTTTATGGATATGGGAAATGAAACTCAAAGAGATTGTGACTTGCATAGGTTCATGTAGCTTGTAGGAGTCTTCCTGGTTTAAAACCCAGTGTTCTGAAAATACACTATATCAAGCTAAATTAATGACAAGCTAGCATTTATTTTATTTTTAAAATTCTTTATATTTCACTAAATATTTTCTAGTTACATGTAAAATTTTAAAATAATCATTTAAAAAAAAACATTGAGTTCTAAATTCTCTCCCTCTCTTGAGTCCCTCCCCATTCCTTGAGAAGGCAAGAAAATAGATATAATTACATTTGTGAAGCCATGGAAAACATTTCTGTATTAGCCATGTTGCAAAAGGAAACACAATCAAAATAAAACAATACAAATAAGGAAAAATTTAAAAATATTCTTTGGTCTGCAGTCAGATTTTATCAATTCTCTCTCTGGAGGTGGATAACATTTTTGGTTCCCTGTTTTGATCAGAGTAGAGTAGTTAAATATTTCACAGTTGATCATTAAAATATTACTGTTGCTATATACAATGTTCTCATGGTTCAACTCATTACATCTTGTGCCAGTTCATACAAGTCTTGCTATGTCTTTCTGAAACCATACTCTCCTCCTTTCCCCTTCCTCTCCTCCTCTCCTCCTCTCCTCTCCTCCCCTCCTCTCCCATCTCCTTTCTTCCCCTTCCCTTCCTTTCCTTCCCCTTCCCTCCCCCTCCCCTCCTCTAACATTCTAAATATTTTTTACTTTATTTTTTCAATTACATGTAAAACAATTTTAACATTTGTTTATTAAACTATTTTTTGAATTCCAAGCTCCCTCCCTTTCTCCCTCCTATCTTCTTTCCCTGGGAAGGCAAGCATTATGATATATAGTTTACACATCTGCAGTCATAAAAACATATTTCCATATTAGTCCTATTGCAAAAGACAATACAGATCCCTACCAAACCCCAAGACAAATAAATAAAGTTTAAAAAATGTGCTTCAATCTAAATTCAGATTCTACTAGTTCTTTCTCTGGAGATGTATAGCATTTTTATAAGTCCTTCAGAACTGTCTTGTATCACTGTATTATCAAGAATAGTTGTCATTCATAGTTGATCATCATCCAGTATTGCTATTACTGTGTCCACTGTTTTCCTGGTTCTGCTCACTTCACTTTGCATCAGTGCATATGTCTTCCCTGGTTTTTCTGATATCATCTTGCTTGTCATTTCCTATAGCACAATAGTATCCCATCATTATCATATACCACAATTTGTTTAGCTATTCTTCAATTGATGGACATCCCCTTGATTTCCAATTCTTTATCACAACAAAAGAGTTGTTTTAAATATTTTTTTTTTGTAAAAATAGGCCCTTTCCCTCTTTATTTGATCTTTTTGTGATATAGATTCAGTAGTGATATTAACAACTAGCATTTATATGATACCTATTTATGCCAGGAGTCTTCATTATTAGGAGGACTTGAAAGCTGAAAACTTAATGAAAAGACCAGCATACAAATGAGAGTTTACTATTCTCATTTTTTTTAAGAAGCCTCAGTTATTACTACTTTTTTCCTTTTCTTTTTGTTTAAACACCACTTTTAATTGTAGCATGACTCATGGGTAATGACAAAACATACCTATATGTTTCTTCTCATTTTCCAGCCTTACAATAATTATAGAATTTTCTTCACTTGAAGTACCACAAACTGTTAATAAGTTGAGTGGTTAACACAGACTGTTAAAAACCACTTCAAATACCATGACAATCTCATCTTTTCAATAATACCAGCTTGTTAATTAGCTGAACTACCCAAACACAGAGATAAGAGTTGAAATGGTTTTGAGTAGGAGGTATAATGTTAATGTTCCTGCTGCCAGGTTTGGTGCAGGTTCAGGCAGAGCACATCCATGAGAGTTGCTGAGAACATTTTTTATTATGAAAAGGTTGTCTTTAAAGAGTAGGAATCATAGATTTGCCTTGTTGGGTATTTTATTTTATTTTTTCCCCAGATACCTTCCTTGCTTCCTCCTGAGTCTTTCTTTTTCCTTTGTGATAAAAAAACAAAATTAAGCAAAACCAACAAACACAGCAACCAAGTTTATGTGTATGTGACATTCCATATCCATAGTAGCCCACTTCTTCCACAAAAGGAGAAACGTGAGTTTTCTCATTTTTTCAATGGGACCAAGATTGGCCAGAATAGTTACATATCATGTGTCTTCCTTTTAGGGTTCTTTTCTTTTATATTTTTGTGATGATAATAATAGCTAGAATTTATAGATAATTTTATGTTTTTCAAAGTGCTTTACAAACATTTCCTTTTATTTTTACAACCTTGGGAAGTAAATGCTATTATTATCCCCATTTAATAGATGAAGAAACTGAGACTAAAGGAGAATAAGTGACTTGTTCAGAGTTGCACAGCTAGTAAGTATCTGAAATGGGATTTGGTCTGAGATCTTTCCTGATTTCCATTCCCAAACTCTTACTCATACTGTGCCACCTGACTGCCTCATTGTACTTATCATTATGGATATTGTTTTCCTGCTTATGTTCCTCTCAGCACCAGGTCTTCTTGCCAAATTTCTCTCAATATATTACTATTAGAGTTGATATCAGGCAATGCTCAGGAGAGATGGGAAAAGGAGATGTTTATACACAGGTGTAATTTTTGTTGTTCACTCATTTTTAGTTATTCTTGGCTCTTTGCCATTTCCTTCTCCAGTTCATTTTATAGATGAGGAAACTGAGACAAATAGGGTTAAGTGACTTGCCGAGTGTCATACAGCTAGTAAGTATCTGAAGCGAGATTTGAACTCAGAAAGATGAGTCTTCCTGACTCCAGGCCTAGCCCTCTATCCACTGTACCACCTAGCTGTCTTTAGGTGATATATAAAGATGAACAAAAGGCCCACATTTGTGGAATTTTATGGAAATGCCAGTTAAGTTTTAAAATGACCTAATGGTTCTTTTAAAAAATATAGATGTTTTTAGGAAATTATATTTCTCTGCCCTTTCCCAAGTTTATCTTAGTTCTAAGGAGAATGCAATTACCTCAGTTCCTTCTTAATTTTATAATTTTCTGTGAAGCTATAGAATCCCCTAATTTCAGACTTGTAAAGAATGTCAAAGTATCTAGCCAATTTGGACCTAAATAATTATTCCTTCTACAACATACCCGACATGTGCTCATCTAGTTTTTGCTTGAAGACCTTTACTTAGAACCGACCTCTGTCTTGAGGCATCCCAGAAATGGGAAGTCCAACCAAATCCTTAGATAGTACAGAACAGTTGTATCAGAATGAGTGATTCTTGGTTGCACCCATTCTTTACCAGAGATTTATGTAAGAAGTTGGTTTTCCTTATTGAGAAGGTAGCATCTCACTCTAACAATGAAGAGAGAAAAGGATTCAGAGTGGTAGAAATAAGGAGGGAGGGTATCCTAGGCCGATGTGAAGGGCAGATAGGAATTGGGATGCCATATGTAAGGAACAGAAGGCCAGTTTGGCTAGACTGCAGAATCAGAGAATAATAATACTACTTTGATTCACAGAATGTTTAGGATTGGAAGGGCCTTTAGAGATCTAGTCTAAGATGCACGTATTTTAGGGGAAGAAAACTGCCTAGTGAGATGAAGTAACCATGATCTTACCGTGCATCCCTCATTGATTCCCTGATTTTCTCATCCATTATATATTCTAAATCTTTCCTTTATCCCTCAAACCTTTCAATGACTCCAAGTTTAAATGGTGATGGTGACATTTTTCAATGAGAAAGCCATAATTATGAATGTCCAATGGTATGTTCTCAATCAATACTTGGATTTGAAATAAATAATGTATATTTCTTTAGAGTTTGCAAAGATCTTTACACACATTAGCAATTAATCAATAAGCATTTTAAAGTATTTATGATATTCCAGATATAGTGCTCAGGAATAAGGAAACGAAACCAAAAAAAATCCTCTCCTATCAGAGTTTATATTCTAATGTGTACTTAAATGAGTGCATGTGTATCTGTGCATCTATCTAGCCATCTATGTGTAAAATTAAAACTAATATACAATAACTCGAAATATTATATTTTATAATATTTATTAATAATCACTAGAAGTAAAGGAATAAAAAGGTAATTATCTAACAAAATAAAACTGCGTGCCCAAGCTAATCTATCTGCTTAAAAGGCCCACTCCACCAAAGCCACAACAGGAAGGAGAGAGACTAGACATGGAACTCCACCCAATTTATGTCCTGTCTACATAAGCATGTAATGACAGGAAGTGAGTGGGGTTCTGGGAATCATAGTTTTTACTGGGGATTGTAGTTTTTAGGGTAACAGATTCCAATTTCACAATCCCCCCTGAGACCCTTTGGAAGACTAGTCTCCCCAATGGATCTTGTAAACATCTATGTATCTGTGTATCTATTTACGTATCTATGTATCTATTTATCCATCTATTCCTATTTATCTATCTACCTATCTATGTATATGCTTCAGTAAGTGAAATGAATACAAGGTTGTTTTAAGAATAAGTACACTAGCAATTGAGAAGATCCTGAAAGGTTTGATGTAGAAGGTAGCACTTGAGGGAAACCAGGGATTCTGAGAAGAAGAGATGAGGATAATGTGCATGCCAGATATGCGAGAAAAGTAAAACCAGTTCAGTAGTGACTGTGTGAGTGCTGAGAAGGACACTTAGGTAAGAGTTGTGGAGATAGAAGTAACAAAATTTGGCAACTGATTAGATATACAGAGTGATTGAATATGAAGAGTTGAGTATACCACTGAGGTTGGGAATCTGGGTAACTGGGAGGAGGATGGTATCCCCAACACCAGTAAGGAAGTTCAGAAGAAGATTGGATTTTAGGGTAAGGATCATGGGTTCTGTTTTGTATGTGTTGAGTTTTAACTGCTTAGAGGAAATCCAATTCAAAATGTCCATTAGTCAGCTGGTGATGTGGGACTGAAAGACAGGAGAGAGTTATCAGCATAGAGAAGATCATTAAACTCATAGAAATAGATGAGGTCTCCAAGGGAGAGAGTATAGTGGGAACAGAGAAGAAAGCCCAAGAAAAAGCTTTGGGATATAGTCACAGTTAGTGGGCACAACATGGTTGAAGGATGAAGGAGTGGTCCGATAAGTAGGAATCAGCATGGTATAGAGAACAGTCTTGGAATTGGATTTGGCAAGATCTAGCACCTCAGAAACTTACCACAGTGTGACTTGGCTTTAGTTTTCTTACCTGTAAAATGGTGGATTTGGTTTCAATGGCCTATAAGATTCCTTCTAAGATTATAGATTTAGAGCTTGAAGGAGCCTATAATGACTATAAGCCATTTAGTCCAAATTTCACATTTTATAGATAAGGAAAATAAGGCAGGGTCACTGTTAAGGGTAAAATTATGGCTGGACTAAATTATTTAAGAGTAGGGTTGCCAGGAATTAATTACTCAATTCCAAATGAAAGACTCAAGTCAGAATGACTTTTATGGTAGTTTATTTACAAATAGGAGAGAGAGAGACAGAGACAGACAGACAGACACAGAGAGAGAGAGAGAGAGAGAGAGACAGACAGACAGACAGACAGACAGACAGACAGACAGACAGACAGACAGAGAGAATTACTCCAGCCTGGTCCAAAGGTCCAAACCAGGCAGGGCTTCAGAGGCCCCAGCAAAGGGAGGCACAGAGATTAATTAAAAAGGCTTCCAGCCACAAGGCCCCCTCCAAGCCAAGAGGCCTCTTCGGAGGCTAGTACCTCCAGAAAGGCCAAGGAAAGGGAGTCAGCCTTTCACTCACCCTCATGGCAAATCAAAAGGAAGCCGTCCAAGGTCTCAAGTCTGAGCTCCTCCAAGGTCAAGTTCAAAGGGCAAAAATCCCCCTCACAGGAAGTTACCATCATATTTAAAAGATAGTTCTGTGCATCACTTCCTGTGTCCATCTTCCAGATTTACATGGACAAATGTCAGCTTTAACCTTGCTTTGGATTGCCCAGAGGGCAGTCAATTGTTTTTGATTTGTCACTCACTAGCACACGTGGGTCCTAGACCTCCCTCCTGGCCACTTAGTCCTTAAGTGGGGGTGGGGTGTATACATTCCTGGTGGCTAAAGTCTAAAGAATAAATAGGGGAAAGATAATTCCATCTTCATATCACACAGAGGTGGACAGTCAAGAGATCATTGGTACCTTTGGAGAGAGCAATTTTAGTTGAGGGATGAGGTCAAAAGTCACAATGAAGGGGAATACATTATTTCTAGTCATATCTGAGGAATTTTATACCTCTGAATATACTCTGATTACTCTCCCCTAATTGGCAGAGAGAATGATGATGCAAAGATACAGGCCTTTACAAGGAGCAGAGTGGGTGTAAAAGACCTTTGGGAAGAAAGATATTCAGTTTTTAAGCGTGCATGTGTGTTGTATGAGAGAGAAAGAGAAAAAGAAAGAGAGATTTAAGAATCTGCAGAAATGTAGAGTAGGTTAGTTTCCACTATATCCCTAATTTCCAAAATTCCTCAGGGAATTTCCTCTTGGATGAGATCTTATCTTGTTCCTATTTAAAGAACTCAACCATTTTTGTATTTTCTGAAGTATTCCAATCTGTATAATTTCTGATAACATATATATGTGTGTGTATATACATATATAAAATGCACTTCATAAATGAAATTACTCATATTTTTATTTGTTATGGCTTTTTTGTAAAACTATCATTTGGTGCAAAGGGACCAAGTTTCTAGGTGTAATTTATGAGGGTAAGAAATAAACTTTCTCCCTTAAGGGCTAGTGATTAGGGAAATGGCTTTATTTTGAGTCCAAAATAATGCCTCTAGATGAGCAAAATTAAAGGATTTGGGGGAGCAGATAGATATAATTATAGTTTAGTCATCCTCTTAAAGTCAGGAGAAGAGAATAGCCAGCCTTGTGGCCTTTGCCCCTACTTCCCTCAAGAAAAGAATTATAGTCTATTGTGGACAGGGGTGGGCAAAACTCTTAGAGATTTCTATCGATGCCTCCTGCAAGCCACATTTATATACTCTTAGACAATTCCTGTGGAAATACATGACCTACATGGGCATGCACACACACACACACACACACACACACACACACTTTAAAGATGATTTAGATCAGTGATTGCCAAAGTGGGTACCACCGCCCCCTGGTGGGTGCTGCAGCGATCCAGGGGTAGTGGTGATGGCCACAGGTGCATTTGGGGGCAGTGAATAACTGTAAGGGGACAGTGATAGTATCTGACAGGGGGTGCTAAGTAATATTTTTTTTCTGGAAAGGGGGCGGCAGGCCAAAAAGTTTGGGAACCACTGATTTATATGAAAGTAAGTGGGGGGTATCGAGTGTAGACAGCTTTTTAAAGAAGTTTTGTTGAGTAAGAGAGAAGAGACATAGGATGAATAGCCAGCATTGTTGGTGGTATCTAATCAAGATTTTATTTTTGTTGTTGTTACTTCAAGTAGATCCTAAATGTATTATTATGCTTATTTTACAGGGAAAGAAACAGAAGTTCAGAGAAATTAAGCAAATTTCTTGTGGTCATTCAGCTAGTAGATACCTTGTCACTTCAGACTAGGTATCTGAACCCTAGTGTTCCTTTAAAAAAGCCAGTACTCTTTTCATTTTGCCATGTTGTTTCTCAAGGAATTTGAAATGAATTGGAACTCTCCAGAGAGGTGTTATTTACCTTTCTTAATGTTAATGAGAATAATGTAGTTCTTTTCCTCCAAGATAACAGAGAATGCTGGTTTCATTAATACAATCAGACTAGATGGGGACAGGAGTGACATTTAAGGAATACGTAACATTTAGAGAATCTCCAAAGTTTTTCCAATGTGGTCAGTGGAATTAGAACAGCATAGGTGATATTTCCATGTATTTAGATAAAAGACTAAAAGGAAATATGATATCCTAGAAAAGAAAATTAGAAAACATTCTGAAATATTCTTTCCATTAACATTTATTTGGTATTTTTATCTGTCTTTAAAAATGAAGGAGGAAGAGGAGGCAAAAATTCCAGAGGGCATACTGAATGATATTGTTTTCATATTATATATCTAATTACCATGGCAGAGAATCATAGCTAAAAAATTGTAGAAAGTATTCCATCATTATCAAAAGTTAGGAAAAAGAACTCTGAGGCAAGTAGCAATAGTAGTAGTAGTAGTTGTTGTTGTTGTTGTCATTGTTTGATCATTTCATGATATTTGGGGTTTTCTTGGCAAAGATACTAGAGTGGTTTTCATTTACTTCTCCAGTGGGTTAAGGCAAACAGAAGTTAAGTGACTTGACTAGGGTCACATAGATGAGTGTTTTAGGCTAGATTTAGGTCTTCCTGACTCTAGGCTCAGCACTTTATCCACAAAGTCGCTCAGTTGCCTCCAATAGTAGTAGGTGTTTGATAAATGTTTGTTGATTAATAGAATTAGCTAGAATAGGTTCAAGTCCCACCTCTGATCCATACTGGCTACGTGTCTTTGACAAGTCATTTAGTCTCCTAGTAGCCTAAGTAGCTGTTTAAGATTAGAATCAGAGAATGTACTGGCCTGCATTGGTAGAAGACTTTTTTTTTCTTCCCTGGGAGTTCCCTGTACCAATGAAATCCCAGATCTAGTCCCTATTCTGATGAGATAAAATGGAGACATTTAAAATGTTATTTGTTGTAGTCATTGAATAAGGTCTTGTATATTCTGTCCTAATTTTTTTCCTTAGGAGAAAGTGTTTTTGAAGTTCATATTAATCTTTAACCTAGTGTACTTTTCATACCATCTGCTACCTCTAAAATAGGGTTGAATTGACGAGGCATGTGCCCCAGGGGTTTTGTCCCTGCAATGAAGTTAGTTGCCACCAGATGGAGGTGGTACTGTGGAATGAATGGAAACCAAACTATAAAGGTCTCTTGAAATAATTGATAGAGAGAAATCAGAACTATTTAATCCTTTCTTTTCCTTCATTCAACAACCATTTATAAAGTCCTACTTTATGCCGACGTGTCTAGAAAATTATCCAAATTGATACATTGACATAGACTAATCATTGATTCTCAACGAAAGAAGCTCATGCAAAACCAAATAAATTCCCAAAGATAAAATAAAGAATTGGAGTGCCAGATAGCTGGCACCCATATCTTCTAGCTGTCAGAGGGGTATTTATCCCTTCCCCAAGCATTTATGGAGCTGACTCATGACTTCTGCCATTTTTTTTTTAAATTTTAAACCCTTAACTTCTGTGTATTGACTTATAGGTGGAAGATTGGTAAGGGTAGGCAATGGGGGTCAAGTGACTTGCCCAGGGTCACACAGCTGGGAAGTGTCTGAGGCCAGATTTGAACCTAGGACCTCCTGTCTCTAGGCCTGGCTCTCAATCCACTCAGCTACCCAGCTGCCCCTTCTGCCATTTTTTGTGTCATCTTCAACTGTAGCCCCTCAGAGACATCATATCCCATGAACCTAGCTCTAGTCTAGGTGTCCTGGAGGGAAAAAAGAAGCCTATATGACATTATTTCCCTGTCCTCAGAGAGTTTACTCTAATTGGGGAGAAAAAAGAAAACTCCATGCATTTCAACAGAGACTGCAACAGAACTCTCAGAACTGCTAAATGATTTTCAGAGCACAACTCCTGGGTGAGTTTTTTTCCATTTTGCCAGAGATTGGGGACTGGTAGATTGCGGAGCGTGGAATGAATTTGTTAGTGATTAGTAGATGAGCTTTTTCTATTGTTACTTCATTAGGCTGTTACCTTATTAGGGTTCTTGTGACTTAGATCCTAGGGGCAGTGGTAATTGTTTTAACTCTTGTTCATAATTTTTTATTTTGGAGAGATTTGAGAGTTCCTGAGAATAAGAGAAGAAGTCTAGTTTTCCATCTTGCTGATCATATGACCTGGGGAGTCTAGATTATACATTTAGATTTAAGAAGAGACCTCAAAGTCATTTCATTGGAGGGATTAAGGCTCAGAGAGGAAAGTGAGTCTCTCAAGGTCAAGCGGATAATAAATCAGAGATCTAAGATTCAGACCTGCCAGAGCTGAAGTGTTAGAAGATGCTACCATGATAGAAAAAATTTTGAGTATGGGCCTGGAGACAGATGATTACTGCAGAATCACTGAATCTCAGCAATGGATAATTGAAATCCCCTTTCATGAATTTATCATGCTTCCATGCCAGGTTTGGGGTTAATTTCTCAAATTCTTCATCTATTTTATCTTATTATCTGAGAAGTCTATTACATATTCCCTTGACTATACCACTTATTTTTTCTGATTTTATAGGTCTTTGTCCAAATGTTTTCCACTACCATGTTTTACCTCTCAGGTTACTATGTTTCTTCACAAAAGTACATTATATTTATCACCTGCCTCAAAACCTATTGTTATTTAGTTGTTTCAGTCATGTCCAACTTTTTGTGACCCCCATGTAGAGTTTTCTTGGCAAAGATCCTGTAGTGGTTTGCCATTTCCTTCTCCAGATCATTTTACAGATAAGGAAACTGAGGCAAACAGGGTCAAGTGACTTGCCAAGTGTTACAGAGCTCATAAGTGCCTGAAGCCAGATTTGAACTTGGGAAGATGAGTCTTCTTGATTCCAGGCCTGGAACTTTGACCATTATGCCACCTATTTTGCCCCTCAAGGCCTATTACTTTTGAAAAAATAATGCCCTTTAAGATCTATAGTCTTAGGCTCTTATCCAACCAAGAAACAATGATTGGTATGAGGCCAAATGTGATAACTTTCATTAGTGTGTTTAACCTTCCTATTTCCTCATTCCTACCTCTTTATTGACCATATTTTGTTTATTTGTGCAAAAAAATCTGAGATCATGGGTTCTATTATTATTCCCTTTACTCATCTTTTGTCTCATGTGAACTTTTGGTTATTTCTGTTGCTTATTGTTTCTCCTGTATTTGTTTTGGTGGTTTTTATAGTACTAACACACACATATATGTATGAATGTATGCTTATATACTTTTATGTATATATATGTATACATATACATATATATATATATACTCAAACACATATAAGTACATATATGTGCATGTGATATTTGGAGGGGGAAGATGTTCTCCCTGTCCCTCCATCTTTTCAATGTTAAGCCCTTCTGATTATATTTGCAAGAATGAAAATGTTGAAGGACAGGTTTGACTCTGCCTTGACTAGAAGGGTCAGTAAGGGCACAGAATTAATTCAGTTGGACATAACTCCTCTGGACCTGGTTTTGGCTATGCTGGTGCACTGGTAAACCCAGAGGAATGAGCCCCTGATTCCTTGCCAATTGGACTTTTGTACTTAGGTCATCAGGGATCTCTAAGAGTGATTGGAGCATTGGCCCCTGGGCCAATTTATTCTCAAAGATGATCTCAATATCTTTTAATACCCTTTAAAGAAAAAAATGGCTAGCCCAAGTAGATATTTTATCTAGCACATCAGGCAAATGCATCCTTTCCAGCTTGTCTTGTGTATACTCCATCTCTGGCTAGGAACATGTTATTCCTATATTTTAAGTTGTGGTCCAGAAATCCAAATCCCATTTTCAGATACCACCTTCTTAACCAGCTTGTGAAATCTACCTTTTTATTCTAAATCTTTTGCCTTCTGTTGATAGCAATAATGAAAATTCTACCCATGCCTCTAAAGACTATAGTTTCTTGTCCAGATTTTGTAACATTATCCATTATATCTGTCATCTGAGTACTAGGCTTGGCTCTAAGGTGATAGTTATAGGTTCCTACTGCAGTGACTTTTAGAGGTCATTGTGTAAGTCATAGAAGAATTATGATTTGCCTTGAAACATGAGCTACACTGATGAAATGATGGATTATTGAAGAAGTATTGAATAGGTCAAGTGTGTATTAGCAATGTATTCATATTTCATATTCAGTATTGAATACTACATTGAATACTGAATACAATATTGAATATGGACTACAATGTTGAATACATACTCAGTAACATAATTCAGTATATTGATGCTAATCAATGATGACAATTTATTAAGTACCTACTATGTAAAAGGCACTGGGAATACAAAGATAAAAAGAAGGATGATCCTGATCTCAAGGGACTTTTGTTCTATTAATAATAAAAACATTAATATCTAATACTTTAAAGTTTACAAAGTGACTTTCTTATGATAGCCCTGTGATTCAAGCAGTGGTAGAATCACTCCCACTTTATAAATAAATGAGTAATTCAAGTTATTTTATTGTTGTTCAATACTGTTTGATTCTTGTAAGAGTTAAAATTGGTTTGTCCAAATTGTAATAATCAAAATGGGTTTGGCAAATATAAGAATTTTTAAAAAAATTGTTGTGGTCACCATTTATAAAAATTAACTCTTAAGTCACAAGGCCATTAGTAGCTTTAGTAGCTTTATTACAGAAAGGTAGAGATAGTAAAGGGGGAAATGTAGGAAACAGGTAGAAAATATTGCCTAGCTAAATACCCTAAGTCTAGATTCCAAGTGCCTCCGGCCTGAAGAGAGTGTCCCACTGAAGACAGGAGAAGAGCTGAAGAGTCAGTGTCTCTGACAAGGGTCTCCTCAACCCAAGCGAGTTATTGAAGCTGAACTTCTTGAGCCACCAATGTAGAATCACTATGCAGAAGAATCCCTCTTTGAGCAAGAGCCACCAATTCAGCAGAATGAATCAGAATGACCTTGACTGGCTTTTTTATAAGTAGTTTTCTCCTCATCACTTCCTGTTGCTCTGGTTTCTACTTCCTTTCACTGTAGACTGGTCTTTCACATCTCAGGAACCAATCATAGTTTCTTAATTTGCCTGGCACTGCCCAGGGGACAGTATCTGTGGCATCCACCCCATGTCCTCTGAGGGTGTAAACTTTAATCAAAAGGATTCTCAAGGTCCTGACTGATTAAGTTAAAAAAAGGTGGAGCACTCCTAGTACTGAATTGATTAAGTTAAGATAAAAAATTCCCTTTCAAACTCTTCATGAACTCATTTGGGGTTTTCTTGGCAAAGATACTGGAATGGTTTGCCATTTCCTCCTCTAGCTCATTGTACAGATGAGGAAACAGAGGTAAACAGGTTTAAGTGACTTACTTGCCCATGTAGAATATCTAAGGCCAGATTTGAACTCAAGAAGATGAGTCTTCCTGATTACAGGCTAGGCACTCAACCCATTGTGCCACCTAGCCACCCTCTACTCTGAGTTATAGAGAAATATAAATGACTAGGCTAGAACTGAAACCAGCCCAGCCCCAGCCATGTTCTGATTTCTGGCCATCTTCCTCCCGTGCCTCTTGTATCCAGCCTGACCAGGCTTTATAGCCATTATTTAGGGCCTCTGAACTCCTCTCATCAATGAGAGTTCCTCATAGCCAGCCCATTATTCAGATCCACCATGGCCGCCTGCTCTGTTCTAGCCACATTTACACCATTTTTCCTGGGAACCTTTCCCTCACCTCTTTCTGAGAACAGTAATTAAATCAAATGACCATTTCTGGAAAGGACAGTTGTTTTATATCTCTTCTTGCCAACTCTGTGACTTCCTAGTCCAAACTACCCTTCTTGGCTCCTTCTCTCTTCTATGAGTTGCCTTCCCCTTTTAGAATGTAAGCCCCTTGATGGCAAAGACTATCTTTTTTTAGTATGTCCTGAGCATTTAGCATAATTCTTGGCACAAAAAGATGCTTTTTCATTCATTTATTCATTTTTCCAGAGATTAGTTTGCTGACATAACACCGTATGTCTCTGACACCCCAGCTGTGCCAAAGCCTTGCATTCTTGAAATCCAAGGCAGATCATCTCTAGAATGAAGGAGACAGTATTTTTATATTGGTGTCTGTCATTGGTGGAAAACATCAAATGAGTGAGTTGAGTGAGTGGGGTAGAGTGAAATCGAGTTTAGTTCTATATTAGTCAGTATCCAATGACCAGAGCAGAGCATTAGTCACTTTTATGTTTGTATTTCACTCACATTTGTGCTCAAAATTCCATATGCTTGTGGAAAATGTAATGATCATGTTGAAAAGATGCAATCCCATTTTGTCAAAACACCTTTACTTGCAAGCCTTGAATTTGAGTGTTTTTGACAACATGGGTGTTCTGGCTTTGTAAATATTTCTGTGGATGACAATATCAATAACTAGTTAACTTTGCCCCTTTGCCAGAGGAAGACATATTCCTTGTTCCATGTATAGCTGTATAAAACTAATTGGGATATGCTTTGCTAGAATGCCAGGTTTTGCAGGCAATTTCAATAGTCTGATTTTTCCCTTTGATCATATCTTTTTCCTAAGCAAGATAGGAATAGAGAAATTATCTTCTCTGACAATACAAACTCAAATGTTTTTTTCCCCAGACATACAGTTTATGGGAATTCTACATATAATGTACATAATACTCCTGAAAGTATCATATGGATTCTATAATAACAATTAATAATAATACTTGGCATTTGTATAGTGCTTTAAGGTTTGCAAAGAAATATATGTATATCTTTGCAAATACATAAACAAACAAATAAATGAATAATGAATGAATGAATTTATATATATATATATGGAGAGAGAAACCCTATGGTGTCATTTAAGCATTTCCAAAACTTTATGAGATAAAGACCACAGATATTAATCCTATTTTTTTTTAAATTTTTTTATATTTTAGAAAAATTTTCCATGGTTACATGACTCACGTTCTTACTTTCCCCTTCACGCCCCCTTCACCCTCCCTCCCCCATAGCTGACACGCATTTCCACTGGTTTCAACATGTGTCATTTATCAAGACCTATTTCCATATTATTGATAGTTGCATTGGTGTGGTCGTTTGGAGTCTACATCCCCAATCATGTCCGCATCAACCCATGTGTTCAAGCAGTTGTTTTTCTTCTGTGTTTCCTCTCCTGTAGTTCTTCCTCTGAATGTGGGTAGAGTTCTTTTCCATAGCCCTCAGAATTGTCCTGGGTCATTGCATTGCTGCTAGTACAGAAGTCCATTACATTCAATTTTTCCACAGTGTATCAGTCTCTGTGTATATATATTGTTCTTCTGGCTCTGCTCCTTTCACTCTGCATCAATTCCTGGAGGTCTTTCAAGTTCACATGGAATTCCTCCAGTTTACTATTCCTTTGTTCACAGTAATATTACATCACCAGCATATACCACAATTTGTTCAGCCATTCCCCAATTGAGGGCATACCCTCATTTTCCAGTTTTTTTTTGCTACCACAAAAAACACAGCTATAAATATTTTTGTACACATCTTTTTATCTATAATCTCTTTGGGGTACAAACCTAGCAATGCTTTGGCTGGGTCAAAGGGCAGGCAGTCTTTTAGCACTCTTTGGGCAAAATTCCAAACTGCCATCCAGAATGGTTGGATCAGTTCACAACTCCACCAGCAAAGCATTAATGTCCCATTTTTGCCACATCCCCTCCAACATTCATTACTCTCCCTGTCGTCATTTTAGCCAGTCTGCTAGGTGTGAGGTGATACCTCAGAGTTGTTTTGATTTGTATTTCTCTAATTATTAGAGATTTAGAACACTTTCTCATGTGCTTATTGATAGTTTTGATTTCTTTGTCTGAAAATTACCTAATCATGTCCCTTGTCCATTTATCAATTAGGGAATGGCTTGATTTTTTATACAATTGATTTAGTTCCTTGTATATTTGGGTAATTAGACCTCTGTCAGAATTTTTTGTTATAAAGATTTTTCCCAGTTTGTTGTTTCCCTTCTGATTTTGGTTGCATTGCTTTTGCCTGTACAAAACCTTTTTAATTTAATATAATCAATTTTTTTAATTTTACATTTTGTAATTTTTTCTAACTCTTGCTTGGTTTTAAAATCTTTCCTTTCCCAGAGATCTGACAAGTATACTCTTCTGTGTTCACTTAGCTTACTTACAGTTTCCTTCTTTATATTCATGTCATTCACCCATTCTGAATTTATCTTGGTGTAGGGTATGAGACGTTGATCTAAAACTAATCTCTCCCATATTGTTTTCCAATTTTCCCAGCAGTTTTTGTCAAATAGTGGATTTTTGTCCCAAAAGTTGGGTTCTTTGGGTTTATCATACACTGTCTTGCTGACACCACTTACCCCAAGTCTATTCCACTGATCCTCCCTTCTGTCTCTTAGCCAGTACTATATTGTTTTGATAACTGCTGCTTTATAGTATAGTTTAATATCTGGTACTGCTAGGCCACCTTCCTTCTCGCTTTTTTTCATTATTTCCCTTGATATTCTTGATCTTTTGTTCTTCCAAATAAACTTTGTTATAGTTTTTTCTAATTCAGTAAAAAAGTTTTTTGGTAGTTTGATAAGTATGATGCTAAATAAGTAAATTAATTTGGGTAGAATGGTCATTTTTATTATGTTAGCTCGTCCTACTCATGAGCACTCAATGTTTTTCCAATTGTTTAGATCTAGTTTTAATTATTTGGAAAGTGTTTTGTAGTTGCGTTCCTATAATTCTGGTATTTGTTTTGGTAGATAGATTCCTAAGTATTTTATATTGTCTAGGATGATTTTAAATGGTGTTTCTCTTTCTACCTCTTGCTGCTGTGATGTGTTGGAAATATATAGAAATGCTGACGATTTATGTGCATTTATTTTTTATTCTGCAATTTTGCTAAAGTTGTTGATTATTTCTACAATTGTCTTAGTTGATTCTCTAGATTTTTTAAGTAGACCATCATATCATCTGCAAAGAGTGATAGCTTAGTCTCCTCATTGCCTATTTTGATACCTTCAATTTCTTTTTCTTCTCTAATTGCTACTGCTAGTGTTTCTAGTACTATGTTGAATAATAGAGGTGATAATGGGCATCCTTGTTTTACTCCTGATCTTATTGGGAAGGCTTCTAATTTATCCCCATTGCATATGATGTTTGTTGATGGTTTTAGGTATATACTGTTTATTATTTTTAGGAAAGATCCTTCTATTCCTATACTTTCTAGAGTTTTCAATAGGAATGGGTGCTGTATTTTGTCAAAGGCTTTTCCAGCATCTATTGAGATAATCATGTGATTTTTGTTTGTTAGCTTGTTTATGTGGTAAATTATGTGGATGGTTTTCCTAATGTTGAACCATCCTTGCATTCCTGGTATAAATCCCACTTGATCATGATGGATAACCTTCTTGATCTCTTGCTGGGGTCTTTTTGCTAGTATTCTATTTAATATTTTTGCATCTATGTTCATTAGGGAAATTTGTCTGTAGTTTTCTTTCTCTGTTTTTGATCTACCTGGCTTTGGTAATTATTATATAAAATAGGTTGCTTATTATATAAAATAGTTTGTATGGTATTGGGATTAGTTGTTCTTTGAATTTTTGAAAGAATTCACTTGTGAATCCATCGGGCCCTGGTGATTTTTCCTTAGGGAGTTCTTTGATGGCTTGTTCAATTTCTTTTTCTGATATTGGATTATTTAAGCATTCTATTTTTTCTGATGTTAATCTAGGCAATTTATATTTTTGTAAATATTCGTCCATATATCCTAGATTGCTGTGTTTATTGCCATATAATTGGGCAAGATAGTTTTTAATGATTGCTTTAATTTCCTCTTCATTAGAGGTGATGTCTCCCTTTTCATCTTTGATACTGTTAATTTGGTTTTCTTCTTTTCTTTTTTAATTACATTTTCCAGTACTTTGTCTATTTTATCTGTTTTTTTAAAATATCAGCTTCTAGTCTTATTTATTAATTCAATAGTTCTTATACGTTCGATTTTATTAATTTCTCCTTTGATTTTTAGTATTTCTAATTTAGTTTTCATCTGAGGATTTTTAATTTGTTCATTTTCTAGTTTTCTAAATTGCATGCCCAACTCATTAATCTCTGTCCTCCCTAATTTGTTAATATAGGCACTAAGTGATATAAATTATCCTTTTAGAATCACTTTGGCTGCATCCCATAGGTTTGGGTAAAAAGTCTTATCATTGTCATTGTCTTCAATGAAATTTTTAATTGTTTCTATGATTTGTTCTTTCACTAAATTATTTTGGAGAATCATATTATTTAATTTCCAATTAGTTTTTGGTTTGACTATCCATCTATTCTTACTAATAACTATTTTTATTGCATTATGATCTGATAAAGTTGCATTTATTATTTCTGCTTTTTTGCATTTTTTCCATGTTTCTATGCCTTATTACATGGTCTATCTTTGTGAATGTTCCATGTGCTGCTGAAAAGGTGTATTCCTTTTTGTCCCTATTTATTTTTCTCCATATATCTATTAACTCTAATTTTTCTAGACTTTCATTCACATCTCTTATCTCTTTCTTATTAATTTTTTGTTTTGATTTATCTAGATCTAATAGGGGAAGGTTGAAGTCCCCCATTAGTATAGTTTTGCTGTCTATTTCATCCTGGAGCTCCACTAACTTCTCTTTTAGAAATTTGGAAGCTATACCTTTTGGTGCATACATGTTGAGTACTGTTATTTCTTCATTGTTTATACTGCCTTTTATTAGGATGTAGTTACCTTCCCTATCTCTTTTAACCATATCTATTTTTACTTTGGCTCTGTCAGAGATTATGATGGCAACCCCTGCCTTCTTTTTCTCATTTGAAGCCCAATAGATTTTGCTCCATCCTTATAATTCTCAACTGTCTATTCCCAGACATTTTGATTCTCTCTCCTTGTCCTGTCCTTTCTTCCTTCCTTTCTATACCAGTGTTTTGTTTTTAATCAGTTCCCTCCCTTATTGTACTTCCCTTTCTCCCCTCTCCCTTCTTATTCCCCTCTTATTCTTGATTAGGATCTTTTTAAGCTACCCCACCCCCGGCCTCTCCCTTCTTAGTGTTACTTCCCTCTCCACCAGTCCTTTTGTTACCCTTCTACTTCTCTATAATGTGTGAAACAATTCTCTGCCCCAGTGGATCTGATTGTTCTTCCCTCTTTAAGTTGATTTCAATGCACTTATGTATTAAATATTTCCTCTCTCCAACCTCTTTACCCTTACAGTGTATTGTTATTCTTCCCTGTTTGCCCCATGCACTTCTTTATGGAATATAAATTACTCCATTTTGTTTGTTTTTTCCATTTTTCTTAATATTATCTTCTTTCCCTCCCCCTCTAGTTTTGCATATACTTATACATTCATATATATATCACTTGACATTTCATCCTAAACTGTTTGTCACTGTTCCCTCTAGGTAAACTTCTTCTAGTTACCCTGTTGGTAATAACATTTTTAAATATTTGCCAATATCTTCTTTTCTTCTTGGGATGTAAATTGATTGAATTTATTGGGTCCCTTAAAGAAAAGATTTTTCCCCTCCCCCCGTTCTCTTAATTACCATATGGTGATTCTCTTGAGTTCTGTATTTGGGCATCAAACTCTCTGTTTAAGTCCGATTTTTTCTTTATGAAGCTTGGAAGTCCTCAATTTTATTGAATGACCATAGTTTCCCCTGCAATAATATAGTCAGTTTTGCTGGATAGTTGATTTTTGATTGTAGACCCAGTTCTCTTGCTTTCCGGAATATTGTGTTCCAAGCCTTCTAGTCCTTTAATGTAGATGCAGTCAGATCCTGTTTTATCCTAACTGTGGTTCCCTGATATCTGAATGATTTCTTTTTATCAGCTTGTAATATTTTTTCCTTGGTCTGGTAGTTTTTGAATTTGACTATAATATTCCTGGAAGTTGTCAGTTGTGGATTAAATGTTGGAGGTGATCTCTGGATTCTTTCAATTTCCACTTTTCCCTCTTGTTTGAGAATGTCAGGGCAGTTGTCTCTGATAATTTCTTGTAGGATTATGTCACTTTTTCTTTTATCATGATGTTCTGGTAAACCAATAATTCTTAAATTGTCTTTTCTCGTTCTGTTCTCCAGGTCTTTGGTTGAATCAATGAGATGTTTCACATTCTCCTCAAATTTTTCATTTTTTAAATTTTGTTTTATATATTCTTGCTGCCTTTTGAAGTCATTTGCTTCTATTTGTTGAGTTCTGTTTTTTAAAGAGTGAATTTCATCCCTGTATTTTTGGTCATCCTTCTCCTTCTGGTCTGATTTTCTTTGTATATCATCTTTTGCCTTATTATGGCCAATTCTTGTTTTAGTTCATGTATTTCCTTTTTCAAATTGTCTCCAGCCTCTCTTGCCTTTCTTGATTGCTTTTTGAGTTCCTGAAGTTCTAAGTGGATTTTGAGATCTTCCAAAGCCTGTGTCCAATTTGCTTGAACTTCTTCCTCTTCTTCTATTTCTATTTCATTTGCTCTCTTTTCACTTCTTTGAAAGAAGCTGTCAATTGTCATTTCTTTTTTCTTTTTCTGTTCTTTACTCACATTTTTTCCTTTTCTGTTCTGCTAGTTTGAGAAGATGTATTTAATGATCTTTGATAAAAGATCTTCCCCCAGCTGGTAATGGAGGTTTGTAGTTACTTTCTCTGCCCTCTGAAGACTTCTTGTTTTTCCAATTGTTGGCATTTAGCCTGTATTGATTGGTCTAGTCTGTACTTCTTAGTATGCCCTGAGTCTAAAACCTGGAGAGGAGAAAAACAAAAACAAACAAACAAAAAAAAGTGGGAGGACAAGAAGGAGGTTTTTGCTGATCTGAGCTGTCCAGCAGTAGGGTACCCCTGAGCTATCCTTGTGTTTGATCTGGTTTTCTTTCCTCTTGAATCCCTTTGTTCTTTATCTCAGTGTGAGGAAACCAAGTGTTCTGTGGTCTGATGTTTGGCTCTCTCTAAGCCACCTTCTTCTGGGTATTTTTGCTGTGTTTCTCTGGTTTTCTCCTCTAGTCACCTCTCCAGTGCCTGTATTCAACTCCTGGAGTCTGGTGCCAGCAAAGCTCTCTCTCTCCAGCTGGTGAGCCTGCCTGCCCTGGGATTTCAGGGGCTGCTGGAGACTCTGCACAGCATGTGGGGGAGGCGTCCTGGGATTCCCCTTCTATACCCTCAGACCCAGCAGTTCAAGAATTGAAGCCTTTCTCTTGGTGTACTTCTTTAGTTGTGTAGCAGTAGGGTTCCCCTTGCTCCAACCCTTGTTAGATTTGTTCCTCTTTCTTCTTGAAGCACATTTTTTTCTATCTCTGTGTGTAAGGGTGGGGAAGTTTTAAGATTTGCTCTGTTTAAGCCACCATCTTCCTAGTCCTGTTTTAATCAAACAGAGATGAAGAGATATTAAGTGACTTGTCCAAGGACACACATCTAAGTAGAAAAGGGAAGTGAATAAACATTAATATAATGCCTACTCTGTGCCAGGCTCAGTGTTAAGCACTTCACAAATACTATCTCATTTAGTTCTTACAAAAGCCCTGGGAGGTAGATGCTATTATCATTTTACATTTGAGAAGACTGAGGCAAAGAGAAGTTAACTGACTTGCCCAGGGTCACCCATAAATGAGCATATATGATATGTATGAATGAACATACATGAAATATATATCAACTAGAGGGGTAGTACAATGTGCAATAAAATGTGGAATGACCATCGTTAAATCTCATTGTTTAAAGGATGGGTAAGAAACAAGAAGATGGAGTAGAAGAAAAACTGTAGTCAGAAGGAATAAAGTCATATCACCACACCTTGAACATATGACTCCATTTTCCTCATTTGTGAAATGGGTATAAGAGAATAATTACTTCACAGGACTGTTAGGAAGAAAGTGCCTTGTAAATCTAACAGTGTTATGTTAGTGAAACATTATTATTGTTATTATTGGTGATAATAATAATAATAATGATAATAAAGATGACCATGAATATGGGTTAGAATTACCTGGGAAAGCTTCATGGAGATGGGTTGACTTGAAGTGGACCTTGGAGGATTCTGAGAGATAGAGAAAAGAGAGGAAGGCTTAATTACAGGAGGTCAAATCTAGAGCTTAAAATAAGGTGGGAGATCAGAATTTTGTCCTAGGGTGCTAACATCTTCAGGGCACTGACAGCATTGGCATTCCCTTAGCAAATAGTAACATTGAGCTTAGCTTCTAGGTTTTCTTATTCATTTGCTTTTCAGTTGCAGTTGACCCTTTGTGGCCTTATTTCTTGGTAAAGATATTGGAATGGTTTGCCATTTCTTTCTCCAGTTCATTTTATAGATAAGCAACTGAGGCAAACAGGGTTAGGTGACTTGCCAAGGGCACATGGCTAATAGTATCTGAGAACATATTTGAACTCAAGGAGATGAATCTTTCTGATTCCAAACACAGTGCTATATCCACTGCACTACCTGGCTACAACAGGAGTCTAGGTTTAGATAGCAGAGGTGACAATAGAACAAAGGAGGAATCAGAAAATATTTTGACAGGAGAATTAGCAGGACTTGGTTACAAATCAAATAAAGAGACTAAAGGAGACAGAGGTGTCCAAGGTAATGCTGGATTTGAAGGCATACAATTCATAACCTAGCAAGGGAAATTTAATAGAGAACAATGTAAAATCTTACCCCAGGGTTCAAGGTATTAACTTCACCAAAAAATGAGGGGAGAGACATGGCCAGACAACTCTTTGTCTAGACAAAGATTTGAGGATTTTAGTGGAATGTAAGCTGAGGCATCAATGTTATATGGCAAGCAAATAACTCAGTGTAATGTTGCATACCACTTGATACCAGCATTGGATACCAAAATGGTGCAGGTTATAAAACTGAAGAGGTGATAGTCCCTATGTATACTGCCCTGGTCACATCATACACAGACTATTGTCTTTTCTATTGTGTTCTAGATGCTTTGGGAAGGACTTTGATAAACTGGAACACAACCAGAGCAGGTAGCCAGGTTAGCAAAGGGCCTCAAGTTCAAGCTTGTATGAGGATTAACTGAAAGAATTTGAGAGATAAAGCATGGAAAAGAAAAGACTCTAAGCAGCCTAGATTTCTTTCTTCCAGGACCTGAAAGTCTGTCATGTGGAAGAGGGTTAAGATTTGTTCCACTTGGCCTCAAAGGGCAGAACTAGGTGGATGTTGTAAAGAGGCCTACTTACACTAGATGTCTGGAAACACTTTCTAACAATGAGAGCTCTCCCATAGGGTAATGTGCTGCTTTAGGTAGGGGGGATCTCCTTCATTTGATGGCTTCAAATGAAGTTTAGATGACCATTTCTTGTTCAATTTGTAGTCAGACAAGACCAGTTTATGTGGTCCTTTCCTGAGGTCAGATTTTGTGATTTAGTGAATAAACAAAATTATATTCTAGTAATTTCTAACTTCTGTGCTCAAAATGTTAGGTGCTAAAAATGAGAATGATTAAATAATTCATATAATATATATCATGCATGCATACATTGTATATGTATAGATATATGCATATGTATGTGCATTTATGTAATATATAGACATAATATATGGATAATGTAATATATGATACACTCAATAGAATATACCTACTCATTATATACAGTGAAATGTATGTTATATATACTCATATTGAATTTTATTAGACATTTACTTAGCTTTTAAAATCAATGAAGAAATCCCTGGCAGTACAGAGGATAGAGTGCTGAATCTGAAGTCAGGAAGACACTGAGTTCAAATCCAATGTCAGATACTTACTCTTAGGCAAGTCACTTAACCTCTGCCTACTTCATTTTCCTCATCTACAAAATGGGGATAATAATAACACCTGCCTCCTAAGGTTGTCGTGAGGATCAAATGAGATACTATTTGTGAAGTGCTTAGCACAGTGCCTGGAATTTAATAAATGCTTATTTTCTTCCTACAGCATTTCCCAATTCCTTTAGAGCCCTGATATATTCACCCAAGAGTTTTATATCATAGACTTATCAAAATCCCTCACAGTGTTATCTGGCTTTAAAATAATTTCTTCTTTACAAGTGTGGCATAAACATTTTATGGTATGAACTTCACTGAAAATCTATTATGGAAAGCGCAGGGTTTGTTATTGCTCATTTTATGATGGTTTAGAAAAGTTGGGTTCTTTACATTCTTTCATTAGAAAATAAGATTTTGCTGTACTCCTAAACTTGCTCTTGGATGACAGATTGAACACCAGAGTATTTCATGATCATTTACTTGGAAAAAAGAATGACAGGAATCATATTTGTTAAAACACTTTTTTTTAAAAACCTGTATTGATTGAATTGACTGTTAAAATAGAAATATTGACTTCTGACAGCTTGGCCAGAAATTAGATCTTAATTAACTTGAGACTGTCAACCTATAATCATGCTCTCTTTTGGATGGATGACCTCAGATTTGGCGATCGATAGCAAAGAAATTGAGTCATCTGGCAGATATTATCCTTGACGAGTTTTCAGATCCTCTTGGTAGAATGAGCTTGTCTAGAAATCTGAAATCAGTTGAAGGTGAGTCATATTCCCCAGTGTTTTAGGTCTGCTTAGAGCTGTAACAGCCACTGTTTTTTACTGAGGCAAGTGCAAATGGGGGAGCTTTCCAGTGTTTGACCTGTGGGGGAATAAATGTACCCCAGGACTCCTGGGGAATTCTAGCAGTGTTGCATGTATGGAAATTCAGGGGAAGAAGGGTGGTACAAGGTAGAGAAGGAAGAGAGCAAAGATGGTAGGTTTGTGATCATGGAAGAGTTGAGCAGGGAAAAAAGGGACAAGACTAGTGATCAGGTTGTCAAATATGCAATCATTTTTATACTGCTAGAGTAACCAGTAACAACTACCGTGGGGTGGATGGGGAAGATTGTAACTCCCTGAAGATACTGTTAGCAGAATGGCAATTATATAGCAAAGGAGACTGTGAAAGAACAAGATCTGTAAGGGGAGAGCCAAGAGAAAGCAGTGTTCTAGAAATCAAGCTAGGAAAGATGGTCAAAGGAAAGAGGCTGGTCAGTAGACAGGTTAAGAAGGCTGAGAAGTGAGAAAAGGCCACTGAATTTAATATCCTAGAGGCCCTTGGTCAACTTGGAGAGAAAAATTCCAGTCCAATGGTGACATTGGAAACCAAATAAATGAGGAAGGAGCACAAGCAGATAGTGAGGATATGAAGAAGGAATGAACAGAGGTCATTCTTTCTAAGATTTTGGCTGTAAAAGGAGATAAGAGATATAGGATGATAGGTTCAGGAGACAGTAGGGTCAGATAGAGTCAAGTGAAGATTTTTTAAGGACCAAGAGAAATCTGGGCATATTTGTAGGTACTTGAGAAAGATGAGGATAAAAGAAATAGAAGAAATGATCAAGGACAAACTGTAGGAGGAGAATGTAAGAGATGAGATCAAGAGGACAGGTAGAATATCTTAGCAGGGTGATCCTGGACAAGTCCTACTTAACCCCTACTGTCTAGCCCTTACTGCTCTTCTACTTTAGAACCAATACATGCTATTGCTTCTAAGATAGAAGGTAAGGGTTAAAAAAGAGTACAAGTGGAGAGGTTAGCCTTGGCAAGTAGGAGACCAACTTCTATCAGAGATTGGAGGAGAGGATGGAAGGTGATGCCGAAGAGTATAAGATCTGGAGAAGGGGTGGAGAGGGAGCTTGAAAGCTAGTCTTTATAGTAAATCAGCATCTTTTGAGAAGAGAAAGGAGTGTGGGTCTTGGGAGACAGGAAAAGGCTTGAAATAGCCATGAAGAAAAAAAACCCAAAACCGTTCACTAGTGAAAGACCAGTTGAGATGAGAGCCACTGAGAAGTGAGTAGAACAGGGAGAACACTGTACACAGTGACAACAATATTTCTTGATAAGCATTTATGGATGACCTGTTTATTCTCAGCAATGCAGTGATCCAAGACAATCCCAGAGACTCATAATGAAAAATGCCACCTGCACTCCAAGAAAGAACTGACCAAATCTGAATGCTGGCTGAACAATACAATATTTAATTTTCTTTCTTCTTTTTTTCATTTCACCAAAATGACCAATATAGAAAAATGTTTTACATGATTACACATGTAAAATCTATAGTGGATTGCTTGCTGTCTTAAGGAGGAGGGGATCAGAAGGAGAGAGAGAATTTGGAACTCAAAACTTAAAAAAAGAGTTTAAAAATTGTTTTTTACATGTACTAGGGAAAGAGAAAATAATTATTAAAAACCAAACAGAGATTAGAGCCACTGAATCCACTCAGCATGGATGGCACAACTTTCTTTGGGAAGGACTCCACAGTGTCAAACTTGGAATGGGGAAGGTTTATGGTGAGAAGAATCCCAAGGTTGGGGTGTAGCAAGGTGTAACTGATTATAGGTTAAGAAGGCAAAGGGATATGAGAGTAGTTGATAGTTTGTGGTTTAAGTGTTAAACTATAGAGTTAATACTGTAAAAGGAAGGAAATGAGGCCAGAGCTGGGCTAATGAACTGGAAGACTAAGGTAGGGTGGAAGAATCTGAGACTACAGTGATATCATAAAAGAGGTAGGGTGGGAAGGGAAGGAGAAAACAGAAGAAGAGATTAAATCAAAACGATGATACAAACATTTACATAGCACTAACTGTATTCCAGGCATTATGCTAAGCCCTTTACCTCTATTATCAATAACCCATGGAGGTAGGTACCATTATTATCCCCATCTTAAAGAGGAGGAAATTTATACAAATAGAGATCAAATGACTTGCCCAAGATCACACAACTAGTAAGTACCTGAGTCCAGATTTGAACTCAAATCATACTGCCTCAAGACCCTGTGCTTATTGAAGAGAGAGGAATTTAGGAATTCTGGATCAGAGAAACAAATAATTATGTGTTCATGGTCAGATCAGGGATTTCATCATTGTTGTGTGTGGCTCAGATAGAATGAAGTTGGATGCCATGGGTGTTTTAAGTCTTTAATTTAATTTATGCAATTTTTATTATATTGATACTACCCAATTATAAATAAGAAATGACTCTCTGATTACTAAAATATCTGTTTTTGTTTTAAAAAAGCATTTTGTAGTTGCATTTATTTAATGAAGTGTGTCTTGGTCTATATTTTGCAGTTATTTGAAATGAATTTCTTTTTCTAGAATTTTCCCTTTGTTTTTGTGTGGCACAATGGATAGAATGCTGGGCCTGGACTCAGGAAGACCTGAGTTCAAATACAGCCTTAGATTTTACTAAATGTGTGGTCCTGGGCAAGTCACTTAATGCCATTTGCCTCAGTTCCTCATCTGTAAGATGAGGACACACTGGAGAAGGAAATGACAAACTACTCCAGTATCTTTGCCAAGAAAATCCCAAATGGGGTCATGAAAATCAGACACAGCTGAAAACTACCGAATGACAACAATAAAAATGCTAATCTACTTCCTAATGTTAAAATATTCTTGCATTTGTAATACAAAAATTGATCGATCACAATCAATACTTTTTTGCTGTATTGATATAATCTCTTTAACAACATTTTTGCAAAAATATTAATATTGTTGGTCTGTAATTATCTCTACCTATTGTATTCCTTCCATAATTAATCTGAGATAATATTTGTAGAGTGCTTTCCTAACCATAAAGAGTTATATAAATGCTAGTTACTATTATACTATATATAAATGCTATTATTATTTTTTTGGGGGATAGAAGGACCAAATTTATCACATAAAAGGTATTTGATGGAGTTCTTTGTTGCCAAGAACAATATATACACACTATATATATGTGTATATTATACACATGTGTATATATATTGAGAAGTGGTCTAGAAAGCTTGTCTCTGAGTAAAAAAAAAGACCAGAGTTTAATAATCTCCTGTGGCACATAGGAATTATGTGACCCTAGGCAAGTCACTTCTCTAAGGTAAAATTTTCTAAGATTATAAACTGCAGAAAAGGTATTGATCTTTATTGATGGAGAGAGTTTCCTCAACTGGGAGTTCCCTAGGCCAAGGAAATCTCACCTGGCTCAAAATAAAATTATGTATGTATATCTATATCATATATGCTAATAAATTATAATTTGAGTCTCTCTCCACATACTACCCTTATTAATAATAATAACATGTTTCTAATATTATAAATAAATAACAAACATCATTTAATAATATATTATATATAATTATAATTTATATTATGCATTATATAAATAATACATATTATTTAAGGTTTGCAAAGTACCTTACAAATATCTCATTTTATTGTCACAATCATGGGTGGAAGGTGTTATTATTATAGTCATTTTGCACATGAAAATTGAGCCTGGGAAAAGTAAAGTGACTTGCCCAGAATCACATAGATAATGTGTTGTAGGCATATAGCAAACTTAAAAAACAAAACAAAACAAAAAACCTTTACTTTCTGTCTTAGACTTGATATTGAGTATTAGTTCCAAGGCAGAAGAGTGGGTGGTAAGGGCTAGACAAGTGAGATTAAATGACTTGCCCAGGGCCATACAGCTAAGAAGTATCTGAGCTCAATTTTGATCCCAGGACCTCTCATCTTGAATGACTCTCCATCCACTGAACCACCTAGCTGCCCCTAACCTCTTAATAAGTGATTTAAAAAAGTCTTTTTTCAAGATAATGAGCTTTCTCAAGAGAACTTCCTAGAAAACTCATTAGAAGTATTCCATTAGAGAAACTCGATGACCATCTATCAGGGATGATATAAAAGGAATCTTATAGGAAACTCAGTAGGGTAGTACATAGAAGAACCTTGGTCTCTGAATCAAGAAGATTTGAGTTCAAATCCTGATTCAGATACTTATTGGCTGTGTGATCCTAACCAAGTCATTTAATCTCTGCTCCCCTGAGTTTCCTCACTTGCTAACCAAGTATAATAATAATAACATTTATCTTGGTGGGTTGTTATGAGGATAAAATAAGATATTTGTAAAGTAGTCTTCCAGCTAAATCCAGGGGATCTGAGTTCCTTTGTGATGAGCACTACAGTAGCAGTGCAGATTAGATGACCTCTCAGGGCTACATCTCTGGTTCATCATTTTCAGCATTTACTGGACTGCTGTGATTCTGGGATCCCATTTCTCTTATCAGGGACCATTTCCTAGTGTTGACCTCTTGGACACACCTGTAGATAGGAGAGATGTTCCCGGTAAACTCTGAATACATTGGTGGTATTTGGCTACTGGTGGAAGTCTCATTTCTTTGTTATTCATTTTCTCATGTAATGCAAAGATATTACATTAAAGTAAAATGTGATCAATCCCTTTCTCCCTCCCCCACTCCTGTCCCCCCACTCATCCTATACCCCCCAATTCTCTATAGTATAGAGAAAATTAAATACTTTACCCCAAAGCACTTCAGCTGCTTCAGTGATTCTGAAGTGTTTCCTCTAGCCCAGGGGTCGGCAACTTGTGGCTCTTGAGCCATATCTGGCTCTTTTGAGGGCCAGATATGGCTCTTTCTGCAGGAGCCATAAAGTCCATTTTTTTTTTCAGGCACTGTTAAAGGAGTGCGCACTGTGAGCACTGTACGGCTCTTACAAAATTACATTGTAAAAAATGTGGTGTTTATGGCTCTCACGGTCAAAAAGGTTGCCGACCCCTGCTCTAGGACTTGGTTAGCATTTATATGGAATTTTAAAACCTGCCAAAGCACATTATATGTGTTATTTCATTTGAGTCTCACAAAAACCCAGAGGTAAGTGGTCTTATTTTCCTCATTTTATAGGTGAAGAAACTGAGGTTGAAAGATATTAAATGGCTTGCCCAGGGACACCTAGCTATGAAATATCTGATGCTAAGTTTTAGCCACTGTTTCCACCCTAGGAAAAGCAGTCTGACCAGCTACACTAAAGAAATGCCCCCCACCCCTTTTAAAGGAACCTTTAAATTAAAAAAATATAATTTTTATTTTTATATCACCTACATCTCCTAATGTATAATCCCCATCTCTATTCCTACAGAATGCTGTCTTTTATAAAAAAGAAAAGAGTTAAAGAAAACTTACAACAGAAAAAAATCTATTCCATGCTCTATATGCATAGTCCTCTCTGAAAGATTTGGGAGTTCATTTGAACTGATATGAGGAAGGCATTGCCTAATTTAAGATAATAGGGGCATAAAGAAGGATTGGATTCAAAGAAATAGAAGTTCAAGGCAGAGGTTACATCTGGAACTTTAGTCACTGGAAAAACCAGGATATTCTTTCTCTATCAGTTTGGACCTTGTTCTGAGGTCCCAAATAGAAGGAGGAAGGGGACTGATAATTCTTCAAGAGGCCATCCTCCAGACCTGGCACCCTGGTTTTTAGGCTTGTTGTCATTGAGACCAGTTTGATATGAGAATGTCAGTTACAAAACAGGACAACCCAATGATATGAGTGAGGATCAGAGGTTTTAAAGGGAACAGATTTATTTCTGGAATATCTGACTTCCCACTTTTGATGTCAGAGGCACAAGGGTCTAGGAATTGGCCATTGACCCAGCTGTTATATTTTGTGGCACAGAAGTTCTAGGAATGAAGTGTTCAGAAAAGGAAACGTTCAGAGAACTAAGTAGAAGGAATAGGGATAGAGAGATATGTTTAGACCATCTATTTCAAGAAAGGTTTGGTGTAGAAAACCATAGAAGTTTTCTATATAAATCGGTGATTCCCAAAGTGGGTGCCACTGCCCCCTGGTGGGTGCTGCAGCAATCCAGGGGGGTGGTGGTGGCCACAGGGGCATTTGGGGGCAGTGAATAACTGTAAGGGGGTGGTGATAGTATGTGACAGGGGGTGCTAAGTAATATTTTTTTTTCAGGAAAGGGGGTGGTAGGCCAAAAAAGTTTGGGAACCACTGATATAAAGAAATAAAATATTTATTACTGTGTGCCAGGCTCTGGAGAGAAATATAAAAGCAAATGATAAAGACATGGCCCTCAAGGAACTTACATTCTATTGCAAGAAGACAATACATAACAGAGTGCTAAAGATGGGAAGGCAGAGTGTGACTAGGAGATTTTAAAACACAGTGATGGTGTAGTGGTCTGCTTACCCCAGAGAAAAGACCAAAAAAGCTCTACTGTGGAAGGCAGAAATGGACATAGAATGGGAACATGGTAAAGATGCTGTAGGGTGAGGCAGTTTCTAGACAAACTCATTCTTCTAGTTAGGTATTCTTGGCCATGAAGATTTCAGAAATAACTGCACCTGCTTAAAATTAACCTGACACCCTTTCCTTTTGGTGGAGGAAGAGTCGCATTAATATTTATCTTATTCAGATTTCAGCTGTTCTTGTTAAATATATTTTAGTCTCTCCCTTTCTCCATGGGCTCTGAAAGCAGCTGCAATATACAGCCACATTTAAATAGGTGCATTTAGAAGAATTAAATCCCTAAACAGAATTTCATTTTTGACCAATTATCATGCAGTAAGCACACTAAAAAAGCCTTGGTTGGCAAAGGTTGGAAAATGGGAGAAAAAAATGTAAAATGTAGTCTGTGCTACAGCTTGTTTTGAGTGTGACGCTTTAGATTTCTCATACTTATTTTAGCTAACATTTAAATCTTCCTGAACATTGTAAGGCAGATTTTGGTAGATGGTGATTTCTTAGTGAAGAGATTTGTTTGGCTCACAGTTTTCTTTAATTCTTTCTGCCAGAGGCCAGAGCCCTGGCGCTTAGGTCTGAGTATTGCATTTTGAGGGAATTATTATTTCTATTCAGGTCTGTATCTTTTGTTTATATTTCCTGTATTAATTATTATTTCTTTTTTATAATTTATAATTGATGTGTTCAATATTTTTGTTTTTTTACATTTATTTATAATTTCTCTGGCCAAAAAATATGATCTATTTTTTATAGACACAATGTAGTGAGAGGCAACATTTATGTTTGACATTCTTATTTAAAAGATGCTAAAAGTTTTTCATATCTAATTTTTATAATTAATCAAAATCATTTATAAGCACCTACTGTGTGCCGGACACTGTGGTAAATATTTTGTGTTCTATTATATATGATCCCATTTTTGCTTATTCTTTCTATTAGATTTATTTAGCTCTGAGAGAAGAATATTAAAGTTTCCTATAATTACTATTTTTCTGCCTGTCTTTTTGCATTTAGTTACCTTTCCCATTTTTGGACATGACACTTGATGGGTCTCACATTTTTAAAAAACTTGGAAATAAATAGGGCTAATGAGATTAAGTCACCTCAAATCTTTTGTGTAAAATATATCATTGGATCAATCACTTAATGAATAAATAGTTATTTGTTGTTGCTGAGTTGTTTTAATTGTGTCTGATTCTTTGTGATCCCACTTGGGGTTTTGTTGGCAAAAATACTGGAGTGGTTTGCCATTACCTTCTTCCAGCTGAGGAAACTGAGGCAAACAAGGTTAAAATGACTTGCCCATGGTCACAAAGCCACTTAGTGTCTGAGGCCATATTTGAGCTCAGGAAGATGAGTTTCTTGATTTTAAGTCCAGTGCTCTATCCACTGCTTCACCTGACTGATCCTTAAACATTAACTAAGTGCCTATTGTGTTCTAGACACTGTACTAAGTACTGGGGATGTCAAAGAGGCAAAAGGCAGTTGCTGCCCTCAAGGAGCTTACATTCTAATAGGGGAGCCAATATTCAGACTAATAACTACAAAGCAAGCTTTAAACAGGATAAATAGAAAATAATTAACAGAGGAAATATATAGAATTAAGAAGGATTAGGGAGAATTATGAAGGGTAACATAGTTTTATTGAAAGATAGGCTCTTTGATGTTGAGTCCAACTCATTTGTTTCACTAATGTGGAAACTGAGACCCTCAGAAAGCTAACAGTGGCTTGCTTTTGGTGACAAAGGTAATAAATGTCGGAGTCAGAATTTGAACCCAAGCCCTCTGATTGCATCATGTTGTATCTAGGTAATACACAAACTCAGTGAAATATAGCTTGGCAATGAGCTGTTGATGGCATGAGGATAGAGGAATTTATTAAATGAAAGTGGGGAGATATTGGTCTGTTGACCAATAACTTGATCAAATCACCAAGGTATCAAAATTCACTCTGTAAGGATCATATGAGTTTAGTGGAATCAGTGCCATTTTAGAGAGAGATTTATAAGCAAAAATGAATTTCTTGGGGTCCCCTGACCGCAGTCAACTCTATCCCATCTCCTTTCACCTGGAGGCAGCCCAGTAGTTCTCCTATTAAGGAAATTTGTACAAAATCAAAGTGGATGGGGAAAATATTGGTGATTTCAATTAATAAATTCCAAATAAAAGTGGAAACGAAGCCAAAAATGATCAAGAGTCCTTGAATGGTGTGTTGATTAGAAACTAATGCAACTCCTTGTCAAGGATGAAACCTTGAGAGGCAGCAGCTGCTGGTAATCTGCTGCAAGTAATTACCTAGGAGCCCCCAAGTTGAAGGAGTGCTTATTAAAAGAAGCTGCTTCCCTATCTGCTTGCAAGTTCAATTGAGTAATGCGCTCTCCATGAGGTCTGACATGGGCTAAATTATACACCTGATTTCAAAAACACTCTAGCCCAAAGAGTGCCTATTTTGTTCATCCATAAAATTTTTACTTTCTTCATTATTCTTTACAGCAGTGTATGGCATAATATCTATCAAATTAGGCTTTGAGGACATCTTCGAGGGGCTCCCTGCTGACTAGCAACATGTGCTTAAGACCACTGCCGGGCTTTTAACTGCTTAAAAGCACCCCTTCTCCCTCCTGTCAGTCTCTCCAGCACATGCTCAAGGGAATGACTCTCTCTGAACTGGTTTGTGCCCCTACATCTATCTATTAGGAGAGTAGGATTCCTTCTGCTGGGAATTTAGACTTGGCTGAGGAGTAATAATAATAACAATAATAATAACACATTTATCTAGCCCTAGAAGCTTTGCACAAAACACTTGAAACATATCATCTGAGCTTTAAAAAAGCCTTTCAAATACTGGAAAACAGCTATTAATATTCCCCTCCCACTCCTATTCTCATCTCCAGACTAAACATCCCCAGTTCCTTAAAACCCTCCTAAAATTACATGGACCCAAGATCCTCTACCATCTTGCTTCCTGTCCTCCAGCTTATCTGTGGCTTTCTAAAAACTTGGCGACCAAGTTTGAACACAGCACTCCAGATGAGATCTGACAAGGGCAGAGTATAAGACCAGCATTCCACCTTAAATGCAACTCAGATATTAGCATTTTTGTATGCCATATCATATTGCTGACATCTTCTTTTAAAAATTTTTTAGAAAAAATAAGTTATCTAAACATTCTCCTCGATTTTGTACTTAAGAAGTACATCATTTTGTTTTTTGTATCCAAGTGAAGACTCTGGAAGAAAAGGTTGAGCTGGAGATATGGGATATTCATAAAGATAATAGTTGAAGCAATCTGAGTGAATGAGTTATCAAAGAAGAGAATATAGAGAGTAAGGAGAGTATAGGGGTTTTTTTGGAGGTAGAAAGAGGAAGCTAACAGAAAGTGAGAGTTGCAAGAGAAGGATAATTGATAGAACAAGAAGAGAATATAGAGAATAAGGTCTACATTCAAGGGATAGAAAGAAGAGGCAGAGAAATAGCAGCAAGAAAGGTCAGAGTAGGGGGCAGCTGGGTAGCTGAGTGGATTGAGAGCCAGGCCTAGAGACAGGAGGTCCCAGGTACAAATCTGACCTCAGACATTTCCCAGCTATGTGTGACCATGGGCAAGACACTTGACCCCCATTGCCTACCCTTACCACTCTTCTGCCTTGGAGCCAATACACAGTATTGATTCTAAAATGGAAGGTAAGGGTTTAAAAAAAAAAGAAAAGTCAGAGGAAACCAGGAGAGCATAATTTGATAGATGCCAAAGGAGGAGAGAATTTCAAAAGCTAGGGGCGATATTAGCAATATCAAATGCCGCAGGGGAGACTGAGAAAATACTATCTAATTTGGTCAATAGAAAGTCATTGGTAGGAGGAAGTTGGTGGCTTAGTGGATTGAGAGTCATACCTAGAGAGAAGGGAGGTCCTGGGTTCAAATTTGATCTCAGATACTTCCTAGCTGTACGACCCTGGGCAAGTCACTTAATCCCCAATGCCTAGCCCTTACCATTTTTCTGCTTTGGAACTGATTCTAAATTGGAAGGTAAGGATTTTTTAAAAAGTAAAGCATTGATGACCTTTAGGATGGTAGCTTCTGTAAACTAGTAGGGGTTGAAGCAAGGTTATTGTGGGTTGAGGGGGTCTGTAAACAGTAAGAAAGTGGAGGCAGTACACCAACTTTAAAAAATACATTTTTTATTTTCCCCCAATTACATATAAAACAATTTTAACTTGAAAGATTTTTTTTTGAATTCTAAGTTCTTTTTCTCCTCCCTTCCTGAGATAGTGGCAGTCTGATGTAGAGTTTTACATGTGCAATCATGTAAAACAATTTTCTGTATTAGTCATTTTGTGGAAGAGATAGATCTTGAACAAAACAAAACGAAGAAAGTGAAATATAGTATGTTTGGGAGTAAAGGCAATTTTTTTAAAATTTTAAACCCTTAACTTCTGTGCATTGACCTATAGGTGGAAGAGTGGCAAGGGTAGGCAATGGGGGCCAAGTGACTTGCCCAGGGTCACACAGCTGGGAAGTGTCTGAGGCCGGATCCGAACCCAGGACCTCCCGTCTCCAGGCCCGGCTCCCAATCAAAGCAATTTTTAAATAAGGGATGGTGAAGGGAGAAGAGGAAGAAAGAGAGGATATAGAGAAGGGTGGGGG
>NC_058132.1:680975548-680994970 GCF_016433145.1 Gracilinanus agilis
TTCCTTCCTTCCTTCCTTCCTTCCTTCCTTCCTTCCTTCCTTCCTTCCTTCCTTCCTTCCTTCCTTCCTTCTTCCTTCCTTCCTCCCTTCCTTCCTTCCTTCCTCCCTCTCTTTCTTCTCCACTTGACCTTCTTTTGATGTGTTCTATAATCATTAAAGGAGTTTGGCCAATGTGTGTGTTTGACAATAGTGCCAATTTCTATGCCACTTTGAGGTTTATAAAGCATTCCCCTCACAACAAATCAATGAAATATGTAGTGGAATTATCATCCTCATTTTGCAGATGAGGAAACAGAGACTAAGGTAGATAATGTGACTTGCCTCACATAGAATTTCAACTATAGATTGCCCTTGTGCATTATGGGAGAGGAAAAAAGAGTTGAATCTGGAATCAAATAATGTGGATTTAAATCCTTGCTATACTTAAAAAAAATTTTAAACCTTTACCTTCCATCTTAGAATCAATACTGTGTTTTGGTTCCAAGGCAAAAGAGAGGTAGGGACTCAGCAATGGGGGTTAAGTGACTTATCCAGAGTTACACACTTAGGAAGTGTCTGAGGTCATATTTGAACCTCAATTTGAGCCACCTAGCTGCCCCTCTCATTATGCCTATTAATGCCTGACACTGGACAGTTCACCTAAGTATCCTACCTGTGCCTCATTTTCCTCATCTGTCAGATGAGGGGGTTGGTGTAGATGACCTTCCAACTCTGTGTTTGGGATTAAACTTTTCGGAAATTTGTCTTTTTTGAAAATTCTGTGACCCAGGAATATATTCTATTTAAAATGGAAACCTTCTCATGCAACAAGAGAGACTCTTCTGAAGTAGACTGGACTGAGAAACAGGAGAGCAAGGCTGCCCATCTCCGATCCTTTGGTCCTCTCGAGAGTTCTGGATTCAGAATCCAAAGGCTTGCTTTACCATTTATTATCCTCAGTAAAATGAGATATAGATGACCCTTAATGACCCTTTTGGCCGTAAATCTATGTAAGCTTCAGGGTCAAGGTTAACAATGAAACTCAGTTGGGAGCTATAATTAATTATACATATATTCAAAATGTTTGAATGGGCACAAACCATCATATTAGCTTATGGTTCTGAATATTATCTAAAACTTGAAGATCATTTGAACTAACACTATCATTTAAAAATTAATTGATTAATTAATTTGTAAGTAGTTTTCCATGGTTACATGATTCATATTCTTTCCCTTCCCTTTTCCCTCCCCACTCCTGGAGCCAATAAGCAATTCCACTGGACACTATCATTTTATTGAGGGGGGGAACTGAGGCCTGGAGAGGGTCAGTGATCTAGGCTACCTATCCTGTTAGTAGCAGGGCAAGCAGTTCCTTTGCTTTCCTGGTTCCTGATCCGATCTACTCCCCCAGGATCTTCCTTGTCACATGAGGAGGTTTTCATTTTGAATGAGAAACATCTTTCTTGGAAATGGAATTGTCAATAAAAGACACACTTCCCAATTGTTTGATTTCTTCTATTTGACCCTTCTTAGGCCAGATGTTTTGAAACTCGAATGAGCTGTTAGAAGAGTTACCCAAGCTTTTTATTTTGTCTGTCAAATCCCATCTCTGCTATTTCCTACTTCATTCTAAATTCCAGCCTGCTATTTGCGTGGGAATATTTGATTGCCTTTCTTCTTCCTCTCTAGATTCATCATTTCCGAGCATCTTAGAGCTGGGAGGGCCTGTAGAAAGCCTGTGGAGGCTCATTGCACATTTGTGAGATCTAGAATAGACACATATGTGCGTGCATAACTCAATATAGACTTCCTCCCCCCTCTCCACCCCATCATGTACTTTTCCAAACTTTATCCTTTCTTGTTTCTGAATCTGTTTCTAGTGAAGCCTCCCTGAGTTTGAATCAGAAAGTCTGCTCCTAAGAAAAACCTTTTATTTTATTATTTTATTTTTTCTTTATTTTATTCCAGTAACACATTTACACATAAGTTTTCATGATTCATGTTGTCTTCCTCCCTTTTCCCCTTCCCTCTCCTGGAGATGACAAGCAATTCCATTGGGTTATACATGTATTACTTGAATAAAACTTTTAAAGGAATAAAATAGTTGCCTTTTCTGGTTTTAGAAGGACAGTTGAAATCAAGCTAGAAAAGCAAGGGATGGACCCAATAGAACAACACATTAGTCACTTATAAAAGATAGGAATATCTAAGCAGAATGCTTTTTTTAAAACCCTTACCTTTCACCTTAGAATCATTACTATGAATTGGTTCCAAGGCAGATAGCAGTAAGGACCAGGCAATGGGGGTTAAGTGACTTGCTCAGGGTCACACAGGTAGGAAGTATCAGGCCAGATTTGAACCCAGGACCTCCTGTCTCTAGGTCTGGGTCCACGCAACTGCCCCTAACTTTTTAAAGAGAGGAAATGAAAAAAACAACTGTCAATTCATTTTGCAATAAAAACTGTTGGTTACTTCTACCCCCAAATTTTAGAGTGAGAGAGAGGAAGAAGGAGGAGGAGAGAGGAAGAAAGAAGGAGCAAGGTAGAGAAAAGAAAGAAATAGGAAGAGGGAGAGAGAGAGAGAGAGGAGAAAGGAATAGAAAAGGGAAAAAGAAAAAGGAAAGGATGGAGGGAGAGACAGAAAAATAGATAGTTACTGAGAGAAACAGAAGCAAAGAGAGTGAGAGCAAAGGAGGGTGGGTAGTTCTGGACCCAGGCATCTGCAATGAGCTGGCCCCACACATCCCTTGTAATTGGATGCTTTTCTCCTTTCCTCTGTCTGCAAAAAAAAAAAAAAGAAAGAAAAAGAAAAAAAATGGAAAAAAACCCTTAAAAAAACACCCCAAACCAGGGGGGGAAAGGCTCCCGCCTGCCGGTGCCTAGCCATTAAGAGGCAGTGGCTGCACCATACTGTGATTTGGGAGCTGAAGAAAATGGGCAGCCCTGCCTGCTATCTGATAAACAGGAACAGGAGTCAGTTATTGCCCCAATCGTTCAATAATGGCGCTGATTATAAGGCTGCGAACGGCAGATGCCGTAATTGTCTGTCATAAATCTTAGTCATCGGTGACAGGCGCACAATACAAGAGAGCATCTGCTTGAGGGCAAATGACTTCTGATAAATATCAGCTCTGCTGAAATGTGCTTGGATGTGTCTCAATATTTTGGAGAGCCATTCATGTTGCTTCCACAAATGTGAAGTTATTATTGGTTTGTATTGATTTTGCCGCCCCCCCTTCTTCTTCTTCTTTTTTTTTTAAAGAGACAGAGAGTGACTCAAGGTTGAGTTGAATAGCATCTCAGCTCTTTATCTGATCTACTCATTTCTCTCAAATGCATGTTTGAGTGAAAAAAAATAATTGCACTTTTCCAGAAGATTGCTGCTCAGAAACACAGTCTGGGAAATTCGATATGCAGGCTGGCTTTACAAAAAAAAATCATAAAAGCCAACATTGTGGAAAAAGGGAGGGAAAGCATTGGGGTTTTTAAAAAGGTTATTTTTTTTTAAAAGGATTTTAAGTGCTTGAAACACCAATTACTAATGAGTTCCCACTATCAGAGGATGAATGGCGTTCCTTCCCGTCTTGTCTATAAAAAATACTCAACAGTGTCAGAGGAGTAAGGAAAGATTCACTGGAACAATGGAAACAGGCTAACAAGGGTCTTTAAAAAGTAAATTTAAAAGGCTTTTTATTATCTTTGTCTATTTGAAGGTACTGTTTTTATGAGATTTCTCCCAGGCGGCTGCTTTTCATAAATATTTATTTTACATTTAATGTTGAATTGCTGAATCAAGGTCTACTTTATGGACGGAGAGTGGAGAGCCTGGTACAAATGAGGGGGAAAAGTCAGAATCCCTGGGGTAGAAATACAGAAATTGCACAAATCCATTTTGTACAACCATAAACACACATGCAAACTCACTTGGAGCCTTGGAGGGCTATTTTGTAAGGGCTTGGGTTTTATTTTAGGTTTTCAATGATTATCTACAGGGGAGGAGAGACCCACAGGTAAGGAGAGGCTAAGAAAGGTAGAAGTCAGTGGAAAGTGCAGCATCACTGGGGAGAGATTCAGGGCTGGTCCAGGGCTGGGCTCTAGCTCTAGGGATGGTAAGAAGATGCTAACGTTCCAGGGAGTGGGGAAAGGGTGGAGCAGAGAATAGGAGAAGACATCTGAATAAACAAAATTTGATTCCTAGCACTCTGCTTTGTCCAGATTTTCTTTTTGTGTATTGATATCACAAAGGGACTTGGGGGTGCTTTGAAAAAAAACAACAACTGTTTTCTTGTTGGAGGGCCATGGAAGGACTCTAGCTATAATCCAGTCTAACATTCTCATTCTACACACAAGGAAACCGAAGCCCAAAGGAATGAAGATGATTTGCCCAGGGTCACACAGTAAATTCGTAGAAGAATTAGAAAATTTTTTGACTTCAGTTCTTGAAGACCCTCTACTAAATTCCAGAGGGCCTGTAATCTGCATTGTGGATGGAGGGTAAACCATCATCCTTGGTGTATTGAGTTATGCGTAAGAGAGTTGTAGGAGTACAGGTGTAACCTGCCTATGATGATGAGTTGGCTTTTCATGGGATGAAACCAGAACATAAGGTACTCAGATGGGTCATGCCCAAAGCTAGTGTAATGAAAAGGATTCTGCTCTTGAACTTAGGACACATAAGCTTTGTTTAGTTGTTTTAGTCGTGTTTGACTCTGAGTGACCCTTTTGGGGATTTTCTTGGCAAAGATGCTGGTGTGGTTTGTCATTTTACAAATGAGGAAACTGAGGCAAACAGGTTTCAGTGACTTGGTCCAGGGTCACACAGCTAGTTAATGTCTGAGGCCAGATTTCAATTCCCATTTTCTGGCTGAGTGCTCTAAGTGCTCTCAACTATGCTTAGCTCTGGCTAAATTTTCTAGTTATGAGACTTCAGACCAGTGAATGTCTTTCAGCTTCAGGTCCTTAGTCTCCAGAATGGGGACAATAAAATCTGGAATACTGACTTCATAGATTTCTGTGAGCAAAGCACATTGTAGTTCTCCTAGAAACAGGAATTATTTCTATAATCTATCTAGAAATGTGAATTATTAGCTCCCACTTATATTGCAAATAACTTGTATATTCAGAGTTGTCTGCATGTTGTTTCTTCTATTTGACTGTATGCTCCTGGGTATCCAGGTGGCACAGTGGATAGAGTGCTGGGTCTGAAATCAGGAAGTTCAAATCCAACCTCAGGCACTTCCTAGTTGTGTGATTCTGGGTGAATTATGTACTCTCAGTTTGTGTCAGTTTCCTGAGCTGTAAAATGGGGATAACAATAGCATCCACTTCATAAGGTTGTTGTATGGATCAAATGAGATAAAATATATGAAGGGTTTAGCATTAGTGCCTGATACATAATAGCTATTTGATGAATAATTTTTTGTTCCCCCCCCCTTCCTTGAAGGGAGACATTTCTTTTGTGGTATCTCCAACACTTACCATGGGGTTTGGCAAACAATAAATATTTGCTGTTGTTGTCATTGATAATGATGATGAATATTTATTGTTACTGATCATCTGTTGTTTCTCCAGCAACAGGCTAAAGCATGCCAGAGGATATCACGGTAAAGTTTTCTGGTCGAGTATTGTACTGGTGATGTTATTGAGAAATTATATTTGTTGGAGTGACCTCACCCAGGAGATATCTTTACTTGGTGAGAATCCATAGTAGCTTGTTAGCACATCCAGAGTGGTCGGGTCAAATAGAAAAAAGCAGATAGTTGTCAAATATCTAGATAGGCAAAGAATCAAGTCCACTGTGGTCAACCAAGCCAGAGAGGAGCAAGAAGTTCCACAAGGTCTCAAGAGGTCAAATCTAGGGAAGCCAGCTAAAGCCAAAAAAAGAGTTGGACTTTCTGTGTCTAAGGAGATATGGGGTCAAATCTGAGGAGGGTCAGGTAAGGCAAGGAAGAACTATACAGGCAAGAGGTCAATTCTAGTGAGATTGCCTAAAACTAGAAGGAGCAGACAGATTTAAAGGGAAAAGGTCAACTCCAGAGAAGACCCCTAAATCAGGGAGAAGCAGGTAGCACCTGTGCATCTGGGCAGGCTAAGGAACAAAAAGGAAAAGGCTGCTAAGGTAGGGAGGGGCTAACAGGTACATTGGACCAGACAGAGGGTCCATTGTATAATAGGTCTGATGCCAGGGTTCAGAAGCCCAGATTAAGAGAAAAGAAAACAAGGGGACTGGACCCCAGAAAAGAGCCAACCTCAGTGCTCTAAAAAAGTATATTCACAGGGGCTAGTGTGTGTCTATTGGGACCTCTTCAAGAATCATTAATTTGGGTTCAGTGTCATAAAAGAGTGCCAGCTCTCAGTGCCTCTAGAAAGGAAGTTAGTTATGTGTCATGGCTTAAAAGGAACAGTTCCAAAATGTCCCTAGAAGACACTTTGTTTTGATCTTGGAGCTAGTTGAATTGAGCAATTGTCAGGTCATTATAGACTAATGTAAACGCTTATAAAGACGAGCGTTTTTTCTTGCAGATTGGTACGTGACCCTCATTGAGGTTTTGATGTGTGTGCCAAAATGTGGAACCCAAGGATTGCTGCCTACTTGTAAGAGCAGATTTCATTTAGAAATACCACTAACTTTTTTTTTTTAATCTTACTACGCTTCTACAGAGACAGCCAAGAGAGCCTTGTCAAATAGAGAGCGAGCTAGGGCCCTTGAGTTCTCTGAGATGTATTCATGCCTCTAATAGTTGTGATTTCCCACTCCCCGCTCCCATCTGTGTCATGGGATTTAGTGTGAGAGAACGGATAAAGTGCTTGGGGCTCTTTGGAAGAAAGGTTCTGTCTTAATTAGTGGAACCTTTTTATAATGCTCATATGAGGGCCAGGATTAGCATCGACTTTATTCTCAAACCTCATAGGGACTGTAAGCATTTATAGGACCTTAGAGGTGAGTCCTGGAGTACTTCAAACTTCTAACTCTAGTCCTTCTCTTTGGAGCGCATTGAGCTCAGTATCACCAAAGCCCTGCGAGGCCATTGGAAATCCCATCCTCACATGGTTTTAAGATACTGTTTTCCTATCCCTCAGTAAACAGTTATTAAGTGATTACTATGTGCCAAGTGCTGTGCTAAGGGTTACAAAGGAAAGTAAAAAACAGATACATCTAGGTCTCCATTAGTGGGAATAACAAATCTTATGGAGCAGTCCCATTATTCAGATTCCCATTGGGTGGAAACGAGTTACTAGATCTTACATAAATTTATCTTTGAATAACATCAATTCAAATGTATGTGAAGACATCATATACATAACAAACACACATATGTACACATGTCTATGTATGTATATATTTATGCATATATGTATGTATGTGTGCATGTATATATACACACATACCTGCAAATAGAAGGACAGATAGACAGATGATACATAGAGATTCAGACTCAGGAAATATAAATATTTAACAGATATCATCATGGAGGATCTATGTCAGGGGTCGGCAACGTATGGCTCTCATATCTGGCTCTTTTGAAGGCCAGATATGGCTCTTTCTGCAGGAGCCATAAAGTCCATTTTTTTTTTCAGGCGCTGTTACAGGCGCGCACACTGTGAGCACTGTACGACTCTCACAAAATTACATTTTAAAAAAATGTTTCGTTTATGGCTCTCACGGCCAAAAAGGTTGCCGACCCCTGATCTATGTGGTATATGTTCTGTCCATTTGGGTTATATATATCTACATGGCTCTGCCTAGGTATGACCAGCAGGGAGGTAAGAATAGATAGATGGGTAGCTAGATGGTGTAGTAGTAGATAAAGTATCAGACCTGGAGTCAGGCTCATGAGTTCAAATCTGACCTCAGATGTTTAGTAGATGGGTGATCCTGGGTAAATCATTTCACTCTGTTTGCCTCAGTTTCATCATCTGTAAAATGAGCCTCAGAAGAAAATGGTAAACCACTCCAGTGCCTTTGCCAAAACAAAAACAAAAACAAGACCCAAATAGTATTACAAAGAGCCAGACAAGGCTGAAAATGACTGAAATTGGAGAATAGAAATGTCTAGTCTCTTCTCCCCACCTTTATTAAAAAAAGACTTTGGTTCCTGCCATGAGAGGAAACAAGAGGTTGAGGTCAGAGGCTGATTCTAGAATTTGCTGCTCAGTCATTGTACCATACTGCCCCAGAAGGACATGCTAAATGTGTTCTACAGTGAATTCCTTTAACCCAAGGAAGAGAAAAAAGAATAGGTCCCTTTTAAGTGCTCTATATTTCTAGGGGTTCCTGACCATATAGTAATAAATAAGTCATCTTTTCTTTGATCCTGTCATATTTTTGATAGGCAGGATATTATACCCATTTTACAGATGAGACAGATGATAAAGGTCATATTTATCACTTCAATCTTATCCCCAGGATGAAATGTCTATCAGTCAGTCAGTAAACAACTATGAAGTACTTACTACGTGGCATGTGTCTGGGGACAGAAAGAAGGCAAAGATCTGGTCCTTACTTCAAGGAGTTTATAGTCTAATGAAGGAGACTACATGCAAATAATTATTTAAATGGAAAGTAAATCTCAGAGGGAAGGAACTGTGGGGAATTAAGGCAAGAAGGTGGAAAGGAATAGACAGGAAAAGGGCTCCTGCTGAATGTTGTATTTGAGTTGAGTCTTGAAGGAAACCAGGATGAAAAGGTAAGCAGAGAAAATATTCAAAGATCATAAATAGCCAGTAAAAATGCTTGGAGTCTGGAGAAGGGAGTGTCATGTTTGAATAACCATCTATTAAGTTAGTAAAACATTTATTAAACCTCTATTATGTGCTAGGCACTGTGCTAAGCTCACAGTTTAATGTGGAGGGGGGAGAACATACAAGTAATTATGTACAGACAAACTATACATGTGATAAATTAGAAATAATCCAGAGGGAAGGTAGTAGCATTAAGAAAGATCATGAAGAGCTTTTTTCATTGAACTGAGATTTTAACTGGAACTTGAAAGAATCCACAGGAGCCAGAAGGTAGAGATGAGGGGTAAGAACATTCCAGGCAAAAGGGGTAGCCAATGAAAATACTCAGAGATAGGAGATGGAGTATCTTATTCAAGGAACAGCAAGGACTGCAGATTACATGGAATTTGGGTATAAGGTAGAAGACTAAAAAGGAGGCAGGGGGCAGGTTATAAAGAGATTTGAATGCTAAAAAGAAGATTTTTATATTTGATCCTAGAAAAGTAATAGATAGTCAATGGAGTTGATTAAATAAAGGTGGAAGGGAGCCAATGATCAGCCTTGTACTTCTGAAAGATAATCTTGACAGCTGAGAAGAGGATGGACCAGAGTAGGGAGAGACTTGGGGCAGCCAGATCAACCAACAGGATGTTGCAGTCATTCTGATGGAAGTGATGAGAATCCAAACCAGAGTGGTGGTAGTGTTATTAGCAGAGAGAAAGGGTATATTCTAGAGATGCTATAAAGGTGAAATTGAGAGGTTTTAGAAATGTTGACTATGGAGTGAAGTAGTGATGTTGAGAGAATAAGAAATCAAGGATGATACCTAGGTATTGAGATGGAGTGACAATAGGGAAGGGGGGGCCCTTGACAGAAATGGGCATGTTAGGAAGAAGGAAAGGTTTTGTTGGGGAAAGGGAGAGATAATGAATTCAGTTCTAGACATAAGTTTAAGATGTCCATGGGACATCCAATAGAAGGTTGGAGATGCAAGACTGAAAAGTGGTCAGCAGAAAGATTAGGGTTGGATAGAAATCCAGTACTGATGAATTATACAGTAAATTGATGGGAATGAAATGTAAGGAGCAAGGGAGGAAAGGGTCAGGTTGGGAAGGGCTTTAAATGCCAAATAGAGGAATGTGATTAAGCAGACATGCCAGATCTTCCTCTTTTCTGTTTGGAGCATTGGACATTGGATCAGAAATGAGCACAGTGATCTGATCAGCTTGCCTTTACAAAATGAAAATGCTTTGTTTTGACAAAAATAACAGAGTTTCTGACCACCAAGCCTCAGACAGAGAACTCAACAGATGGGACTGCAAGAAATGGGGATTCCTCCTTCTTCCTCCCATCATGGCCATATCTTTTTCTGAGTCAGTCATCTCATCCATCTAGCCAAGACTTCTGCCTGTGACAAAGATAATGAAGGATGTGGGAGGGGAGATGCTGATTTAGTGACCCAATCAAATTTCCTTTAATTCCCCACTATAGGGGAGGGAAGAGAGTGGGTGTCAAGTGATGTACCTTAATCATTGTGTTGTCTCCAATGATATATAGTTATACAGATTCTGGCTAATGTTTTCGGTCTGGTGAATAAGTTGGAATTTCAACAGGTAGAGGGTGATGTAAAGGGATGAGCATTCAAAATAGAAAAGAACAGAGTCAGAAAAGTATAGAATTGGTCCAGGGCAGCATTGGTGAAGACATGGCAAGTGTACAGAGCTGGCACTTGGGGAGCTACTCTATTCCACCTCTTCCCAGCACCTGAGGACATTTTTGCATGCCCCACCCCTCTGTCCAGCTGCCCAAAGCAAGCACTTTCTCCCTCAACTCTCTCTAGTAATCCGGGGGCTCACAGACAGCTTGAATTTGCCCTCTGGGCACTTGAAGTCAAAAAGGTTCCCCAAGGAGGGAGGAAATAGTGAATATCCCAGTTTAGTTGCTATGGGGCTTTATATCTGTGGATGATGAAAGAGCTGTCACTGCATGCTGTTAGTAAGCAGTTTTTTTTTAAACCCTTAACTTCTGTGTAGTGGCTCCTTGGTGGAAGAGTGGTAAGGGTGGGGGGGTCAAGTGACTTGCCCGGAGTCACACAGCTGGGAAGTGTCTGAGGTCGGATTTGAACCCAGGACCTCCTGTCTCTAGGCCTGACTCTCAATCCACTGAGCTACCCAGCTGCCCCCTAAGCAGAGTTTTTTTAAACCCTTCCTGATGAATTGTTGGTTCCAAGACAAAAGAGTAGTAAGGGCTATGCAATTGGGGTTAAGTGACTTGCCCAGGATCACACAGCTAGGAAATGTTTGAGGCCAAATTTGAGCCCAACACCTCCCATCTCCAGGCCTGGAACTCTATCCACTGAGCAACGTAGCTTCCCTTAAGTAGTAGTTTTAGAACCAATAAAAAGCAGTACTTTTATCCCTGTAGGGAGTCAACTTTTGGAATTTTTTTTTTATCCCAAGAAAACAGTAAGGACTGAGATTCTAAAACAGATCTTAGAAACTTTTGCTAAGATGCCTGCTTTCCAACCTTTACCTCCTCCTTGACCTTGGGTTTCTACTCCTATGACTGAATTCTGACTGGTGAACCATCTTGTTCCTGATCTCAGGTCTATTATACTGCCTCCCAGTTGTTCCTTTACCATTCTACCATGTACCTTCAGCTTGCCCTCCAGCTCCAGCTCTAAGATCTACAACTAAATCAATGCTACCATTCCTAGAAAGGAGATGTCAGTTATTTTCTCCATGACTCCAATGACCATCCTTCTGACTTTCTTGTGCAAAGCACTTTTTTTCTGGCCAACCCTCCACTAACTACATTCTCTTCTATTAAAATGCAAGCTCTTTGAGGGTAGGGACTGTCTTGTCTTGCCTGTATATATCTGTATAGCATAATGCTTGGCACATAAGACATACAAATATTGTTATTAGCATGAAGTAAATATTAATTAAAATATGAATATTTGCACCAATAACATTAATAAATGCACTTCATTTGTTCATTCTTTATCAAGGGCAAGGAATTAAACATTTTTTTTGCCCTCATATCCCCAACATCCAGCACAGTGTTGGGATTTTGGAGGAGTTAATGTTGGCAGATACAATTAATTTAGCTTCTCAGCACAGTGTTCTACAAAGTTGTCTAAAATATACCCATCAAATGGAACTGGAATGGCTCAGCTTCTCCATTGGGACTGATTGCTCCATCTCTCCTAGAGGACTATAATAATACTTTGGTAGATTGAAGTCTCATTAATGTGGATACTTCTTCCTTATGCAGGGTTGATCATAGCCCATCCACACCTTCTCATCCTGTGTGATTCTCTTCCATGTCCTTCCACTTCCTCTTATATTCCTTGTGCCTACCCCAGAGCCAATTCATAATAGATTCCCAGTAATTGTTGAATTGAAATGAATAAAAATCATCTCAACTGTTTACTATTCAATTTTGACTCTAGGTCAGTGTTAATTTGTTGTGCTTTTACAAGATAAAGGTTCATCTAAAGGGCTAATTCAGTGTGGATAGCCCACTCACCTGTATGACACCATTGGCAATATGCACTCTTTGTCCATTTGATTTTTCCTATGTGGATTTTTAGGTGAATCTCTTAAATAGCCATGTATCTCATTGAGGAGGCTCTGTAGTGTTATAGTAAATGATGCCATTAGTTTAATGATATCTATAAATAGAAGATCTTAAATAACCTTCTTGTTTCTAGGGAATCCTTCTTCCATTTGGATATTATGTTGAATATCCTCCATGTTGAATATCCAAACTTCTCTGTTGAACACACACACACACACACACACACACACACATATTACTCACAATACCCCTCTCATTTTTTTGCATCACAAAATTCTATATTGCTCTTTAGTTAATACATATCATATATACATGTATAATGTATATTACACAATATGCAATCAATATAGCATATACACATGTTACATACACTTGTATGTGCATATTACATACACACGTACACACACATATAGGTATAGCACCTTGTTTTATGCATCTATGCAATTCTATTCTGATTCATTATGGCAGAAGAGTGACTCTGCATTCTAGAAGGCTTTGCTATTGAAGTACAAGTTCTGATGGGATTCTACCAAGTTGGAAGTGCTTTAAGTATGGGCCTGGTAGGGGGGCAGTTTGGTGTCTCAGTGCATAGAGAGTCAGGCCTGGAGACAGGAGGTCCTAGATTCAAATCTGGCCTCATTTCCCAAGTGTGTGGCTCTGGGAAAATCACTTAACTCCCATTGCCTACCCTTTACTATTTTTTTGCCTTAGAACCAATACATAGTATTGATACTTAGACTGAAGGTAAGGTTTAAAAAAAAGTATGGTCCTGGTAACAGTCCCTCTGATTGAGAACCAATATAGGTAATCAATTGATTAATCAGTAAGTAGTACCTGCTCTGTACCAGGTACTATGCTAAGTGATGGGATTACAAAGAAAAGATAAAGACATAAAACCAGTACTCTTTGGATTTACATTCCAGTGAGGGAGATAACATGTAAATAAATAGAGAAAAGGTACATACAGTGTAGGAGAAAGTAACCTTAGAGCCATTGTTTGAGCTGAGTCCTAAAGGAAGTCAGGTTTGTCAAGAGATGGACACTTCTCATCAGCAGGGTGGTCGCTAGGTGATGAATTTTGGGGCCATGAAAAACTATCCTAACACTATCAAGACTGAAATTATTGGAAGAGCCATACCAGTCTCAGGTAGTCCCCCATCACATAGTTGGCCTTCACCCTTTCTGCTCTTTGCTAATGACTCTGCATTGCAAGGGCCTTAGTAAAAACAGAATCTTTGTTACTAAGAGTCAAGGTTGGTAAAGAAATATCACAGCAACTTGCAGGCTGTTATTCCTGTCAATAGATCATAAATTGATAAGTCTCAGAAACTGAAAAAACTCTAAATTTTGTTTGTCTTTTATTGGAGTGCTTTGAATGCTCCCTGTCTTCTTTAGCAAGTCATTATTCCACCTAATTTCTACCACACAATGGCACTGCCCACAAAATTATCATGTGCAATTCATGGAGTAATTCACGGTTCAACACCAATACCATTTTTGAGTTATTTATGAGGTTTGTTGGATGCTGCCATTACTGATTACTCTCTGTAATAGCATTAATCCCAAATTAGGCTCCCTCATCCAAGTTAGCCAACAGTATATAATCACTGTTAAAGGCTTTATCCACAGCTTTATGGTTCAGCTGTGTATTGCTGACCTATAGCTCAAATCCATGAAGATACTTTCAGGAGAAAGTGTCTTGTTTAAGAGGGGGTATTATTGCAAAAAAAAAAAAGACTTTTCTGCAGAGTATTGAGACTTGGAAAATCACTAGTAGTTGGAGAAGACTCGTTGAACTTATTAATTTGGACTTCATGAAGCCAATATTCATCTCCTCTAGCCTGGACTGCTGATGGCCGCCTACATGGTTGTCCTACTTCCAGTCTCTTATTTCTCTCTATTTCTCCCTTTAATCTTTTATTGTAGTGGGTTAAAAAAGAAGTGGGCTCAAGTATTTCTCTTCAATTTATTACCTTTGCAAAAATGGTTAAGGCCTTTCTCTTCTTTGGACCCCCGTTTCCTTATCTGAAGAATGAATGATTGCACTAGATCTCAGGTCTGATGGGAATCATATTTGAAATTCAAGTGAACCTTACTCCCTCATTTTGTAGATTAGAAATAGAGATCTTAAGAGGCTAAGAAGCTTGCCCAAAGGCCATGAACATAGTAAATGTATTTTTCTTCTTGAGTAGATGATTGAAAATAAACTTTAAGGTAAAAATATATAGTCTTGGCAGTAACCTTATTCAAGAGTCCTGGAGGTCCTATAGTGAATGAAGCTGGCAGACAACAGGAGAAGTTTCTTTAATGGAGAGGATGGCCATTGACAGAGAGAATTTACTTGTCTGGCCATTTTACCAGTAGGCAAGAGTTGTTTGGACAGCACAAAGCCAAGGTAAAATTGAAAATCACTAATTAGCAATCCCACAAACTACTTTTTAAATAGCCTCCTAAGAAATCATAATAGGAGTTATAAATTAAACTACAGAATCCTGTTTCAAGTTTGGGCTTTTCAAATGGTCACTTATGAATGTTCTACATTTAGCATATCATTTATGTATAAGAAACCTTTGTAGCCTAGTGAATCATGTTTTTTCAAATGTATAAAATATAATACTTAGGATTACAGAGAAACCAGTTATTTTGAAATAAAGATGTAATGGACTCCTTTGATGTCTTTGGACTCTAGTTAAAAACTCTTGATATACATAGATAAAGCATGAAGAAATTTTGAGATTGATAAAGGGAGAACCCATACTGACCATTGATTTTGGTAGACTGTTAAAGTGATGTAATGAGAGTCTGAGTGGGTAGTCAATGAATGAGTACTCGGGGGAATATAATTTAGAGATCCTCCTTCATGAAATGTATTGACTGACTTTGGTATTAATGACAAAATAAAACATAAGCCATGGATTGGTCATTGGGATATATGAAGGAGAATCCTATTGTTCCATCACTGAATGCTCCCTTGACCTTGCATAAACCTCTCTGGATCTCAGAATCCTGTATTGGACTAAGCAATTTCAAAGGCTCTTCCCCTTCTAAACTCCAATGATACCAGAAGAGGTGGATTCTAGTAGATTCAAGTTTTTTGTGATGGAGGAGTTGGTAATATGTGCTTAATAATTCCAAAGACATGTAGTGAAATGGTGATGCATTCTCTTAGTAGTTTGCAGACTTGCGGAATCATTTCCTTTTAAGCTTCAAATGATTCAATAATATTTTCAAATATCTTGATAATTTGAGAGGCAGCATAGCAACATGGACAGAGTACTGACTTTGGAGTCAATAAATGAATGTGCCAGAAGGCATTTATTGTATATTATTGTGGCAGGCATGGAGGTATTAATAAGAATGACAAGCCTTCATTTGTTTTATAGGGAGGAAGAAATTAATGAGACAGGAATATCAAATAGGAGGAGAAATGACTGGGGTTTAGACCTGTAATTTCATCATCATAAGAAATCTCAGTGTGCAATCTCTCTCCTTTGATATTGAGTCTTGAATTCAAGTGAAAGTGTTTGGACTTTCTTGTACAAAATGAACATTGTCAAAGTAGAGTTTTAGAAAGATATAACTCAATTAAGTAATCAATATGCATTTTTAAAGTACCTGGCATGGTGCTAGACTCTTATTGATAAAAAGAAAATGAAATGACTTTATGTCTTCAAGAAGACTGTATTTGGAAATCTGCAAATGAGGATTTTGAGGCCTTTGTTAATTTACCTTAGAGTTGTCTATAGGACTTATCCAAGGCCACACAGTTAGTATACATCAGGGCAAAATTGGAATCTAGGTCTTTCTGATTCCATGTTGGCTCTCAAATATTTCTCATTGTTCATCATTCTTTCCCAACTAGGGATGTAGTTGGGAATTGGAAAGGACTGAGGGGCAAGGAGAAGCAATCAGTAAAAGGCATGTGAGGAGCCAAGACCAGGATGATATGGTTATTGAGAGATTTCTGCCAGAGTTGGTAAACTTTTTAGAGGTTCCAAGAACTAGTAGAAACTCCTTGGGAATGAACATTGGAAGAAGCTAGCTAGATTGCAACTAGCTAGATTGGAGAGTTTGGCCAGAGAGAAGGCAGATCCTGACAAAATACTCCAAACCAAACTCACCATCTTCTCTTGCTCTCTCCATAGCTGGTTTTCTTCCCAACTTCCTCATTCTTTTATTTTAAAATTTTTTTTGTTCAAGTTACTTAGACTAGTATTGAGATCCTTATATACCAGACACATGATTTTACTTCTATCCTGGTTTCTTACTTATTCTTTAACTTTGTCTTTATTCCCTTTTTCCATTCAAGTTCTGAAAAGAGTTCCTTTGCAATTTATCTCATTTCCTTTCCTCTAGACCCATTTTCTCTTTCCCAATAGAAACCTTCTCCATTTTTCTGGTCCATACTAATGTCAGATTGATCTTCCTAAATGAGCAGTTTGGGTATATCACCCCCTGTTGTAAGTTTTCTAATAGTTCCCTATTGCCTACAGAATAATAGGTAACAAATTGGAACTCTGGGGCAGAGAGCCATCCAACATTCTGGTCCATCCCATATCTCCAACCTTATACCCATGACTTCTCTCTGCTCCAACCAAACTAATCACTTATTCTACCATATGTTGTCTACAAGAAACACACTTGAGGTAGATAGACATACCCAGGGTATAGGTAAGAGGGTGGAGCAGAATTTACTGGGCTGCAACTGAGACAAAGAAGGCAGGGGGTATTAATTATGGTCTCAGACAAAGTTAAGCAAAAATAGAGCTGATTAAAAGAGATAAGGAAGGTAATTATATCTTGATGAAAGGTGGTATAAATGATGAAAAAGTATCAGTATTCAATATATATGAACCAAATGGTATAGCACTGAGATTTCCAAAGGAGAATATAAAGGAATGGAGGAAATAGAGAGAAAAACCATACTAGTGTGGGGGGGGGGACCTCAGTCTTCCCCTATCAGAACTAGATAAATCAAAACAAGAAATAAATAAAAAAGAAGTAAGTGAAGTGAATGAAATGTTAGAAAAATTAGAGCCAAATTAATCACTCTCTGGTCTTATCTCTTCTTCTGTAAAATGGATAGCCCCTGAGGTCTGGAAAGGCTTTTGTTTTTTCCCTTTCTTTTGGGGACTTTGGCCTCAGGTGAAGGGATAGGTTAAGCACTTCCAACCCCTGTAGTGCACAAAACTAAAGACATCATTAAGAGGCCCAGAGGCACAGTCAAAGTCAATCAGCCTAGCTGTGTTGACTGGGAACTGGGGGTATAGAACAGTCACTCAGACCACCAAACTACCAATCCCTGCTCTCAGACTTTCCCTCTCACCTTTTGGTGCCCCTTGAGTACCACAAGCAGCTTTTCCAGCTTCTAGTAAATGCCCTTCCTTACATAGTTATTTAATTCTTGATGATGGTGGTGATGATGCATATATCTTTTTACAGTTTGCAGAATGCCCTACTTATATTATCTCTTAGACTAGGAGTTCTTAACCTGGTTTAGCAAATATATATATATATATATATATATATATATACATATATATATATATAATATATGTGTGTGTGTATAGATAAATGTATTTCAATATAATTAATTGATTTTCTTTCTAATACTTAGTGTTTTGCTTTATATATTTAAAAATCATTATTCTAAGAAGGGGTCCATAGGATTCATCAGATTGACAAAAGGGTGCATATTGCACAAAATGATGTGATTAGATCTTCAAAATATCCTCTGATAACCCATTTTAGAAATGAAGAAATTGGCAGACAGCAATGAAGTGATTTGCCCAGGACCACATGATTAGGAAATAATTTCACTAGCATAGGGAGTTCCTCAGGTTGGAAACTCTTTCACTAATGTAGGCTGAAAACTGCTCAGCAATGTATATTTTTAGAAAACCACCTGGGGACACTGAGGGATTAGGTGATTTGCAAAAAGTCAACAAGTTTGTGTCAGTGGGGCAACTTGAACCCACATCTTCCTGACTCTGAGGCCAGCACTCTTATCTCTTATGCCATAGTCTCTCTCATGAGGATGATGATGTCTTTTCTATTTTCCCTTTTTCCCCTCTGCTATGGACCTTCTTCACCTCTCACTTAGACTACTGCTGCCTGGTCCTCCTGCCTCAAGTCTCTCCCAACTCTAGTTCATTCTCCACTCATTTGTCAGATTGATCTCCTTTAATTAAGCACAGGTCTTTCCATGTAATCCATATTCAATTAACTCCAGTGACTCCCTATTACTTCGAGGATCAAATAGAAAATCCTCTGTTTTGTTTCAGCCCTTCATAACCTAGCCCCATCTTACCTTTCAAGTCTTTTTATAACTTTCCTTCCAAACATGTACTCTTATTTCCCAGTTCTGAGCAATTTCTTTGGCTGCGGCCCATTCCTGGAACTCCCTTCTCATCTCCAAGTCTTGGATTTCCTGGTTTTCTTTGTCTCAGCTAACATTCTATCTTCTTCAAGAAATTTATCCCAGACTCCCTTAATCTTAGAGACTTTGTTTTAAGATCATCTCCAATTAGTCAAGAATTTATCTTGTTTGTACATGGTTATTTCTATGTTGTTTCTCCTACTAGGCTATGAGCTCCTTGACAAGTGATAGGTTTTTTTCCTCCTTTCTTTACATTCTAAATGCTTAGGAAAGTACCTGACCCATCTTTTATTTTTCAGTCCTTTCAGTTGTGTCTGACTCTTTGTAATTCCACCTGGGGTTTTCTTTGCAAAGATATTGGAGAGGTTTGTTATTTCCTTCTCTAATTTATTTTGATGAGGAAACTGAGACAAACAAGGTTAAGTGACTTGTCCAGAGTCACAATGCTAGTGCCTGAGACCATATTTGAACACAAGAAGATACATCTTCCTGACTCTAGACCTGGCACTCTATCCTCTGCATTGCCTAGTTGCCCATCTGGCACATAGTAGATGCTTAACAAATGCTTGTTGATTTGACTTAATGGAATATTATTATTACAACCTTTCAGTCCTGTTAAAAGTTGGCCAGTCCATTTGTTGATTGACCTGACATTCTAGTTCAGCCATTCTGGACCAATTGCTCAGATGTTTTAACACTAGCTAGCCCTGGGAAGATGCTCAACTGTTAATAAAGGGATTCATTATTTGGGAATGTTCAGAT
>NC_058132.1:681003315-681040739 GCF_016433145.1 Gracilinanus agilis
CCTTCCTTCCTTCCTTCCTTCCTTCCTTCCTTCCTTCCTTCCTTCCTTCCTTCCTTCCTTCCTTCCTTCCTTCTTTTCTTCTCTTTGTGTTGGAATGTCCTGTGTGATCTTTCTTTGCTAGAGCTCATCCCTAGTGTCTACAGATCTGTCTCCATATTCTTCATATTCAGCTGTGCTGAAAAAACAATGACTCACTGGGTTTTTTTTGTCTTATTATTTTCTAACCAGGACCAAGTCTGCTGCATTTTTTAGATCCATTTGGGAATGTTGTGGGACAGAGTTCAACTGCATTTCTTTTTTTCTACTGCATGATCATGGCATTTCCTCTCTTTCTAGTTTTCTAGACCCAGGGATACAATACAGTTCATTTGGGCCAGGTAATTTGAATTCCTTAAGTAGCTAGATATTCTGTTACTATTTCTTTACTTATCTTGGGTATGACCTTCTTGCTAGTAATTTTTGTACTCTTATTTATATTTAAAGTCATTCTCCTTAGCAAGTAAAAGAGAATCAAAATAAGAGCTGAACAACCCTGCATCCTCCCTGTTATCAGTTATTAATCTCCCATTCATGCCAATCAAGGTTCCCATCCTTCATTTCTTTTTTTTTCTTCCAATGTAGGTTAGAAAAAGACCAAAACCAAACTAAACCCTCTCATCTGTTCTTAGCTTCCCTTGCTGGCTTCAGCTCATTTTGAGCTTCAGTGTTATTGCCAGTTTTTTTATATTTTATACACTCTATTATCAATCTTTTGTTACCTGGCCTTGCTTCCACTTATTTTAAAATATTTTTCTATGTTTATTTTTAAAATATTTATGTTTTTCCATAAATATTTTAAAGAATTAAGCCGGTGATTTCCCTGAGCATTTGTATTTCTCTCTTCACTCAAATACCACTTTTGTTTCTCATTAGAATTTTTCCATTATATCTCTGGAATTTCATTCTTAAGCATCTTTCATCCCTTCTTGGCTGAAATCTCCTAGAGCATTTTACTCTCAGGAATCCTACCTGGCTTCCCTCTGAATCCTTTGAAATATGCTTTTCCCCAATCTGGGATGCATGTCAATTGGTGCACAGATGGCCTCTCCCATGTCACAAATTCTAGAATGAAATTTTTCCTTTTTTAGTTTCTCCCAGGAGTACCTGTATAACACCGTACTACCATTTACCTATAACTTTCTTCTTTTTTCCTGTTTTGATTTATACCAAGAGCATCAAGATAAGATTCAGCTTCTCTAGGGATTTTGTTATTTCTTAGAGTCGACCTAGACTCTTGATAGTTTAAAATGATGTGATTCTTAAAGCCCTCACCTTGTGAAGAGTATATGGAGAATTATATAAGAAGAGACAGTAATAATGATAATAACTAGCATTGATATATCATTTTAAAGCTTACAAAGTGCACAACAAAGAATATCTCTTTTACCCTCACAATAACTCTGGGAGGGAGGTGATATTATTATTCACATTTTAAAGAAAGGGAAACCGAGGCAGGCACAAGATGAGTGATTGGCCCAAGGACACATATGTAGTGAATGCCTGAGGCAGAATTTGAACTCAAGATTTTCTTGACTCAGCATTCTATCTAGTGCACCCACCTAGCTTGCCCCATAGATTGTATGAGTGTATGAATAATTTGTTTTCTCTACCATTTAGATGTGATTATCAGGGATAATTAGGTGATTCAGTGAATTAAGAACAAGGTCTAAAGACAAGAGGCCCTGGGTTCAAATTTGACCTCAGATACTTCCTGGCCATGTGATCCTGGGCAAGTCATTTAACATACATTGCCTAGCCCTTACCACTCTTCTGCCTTAGAACCAATACATAGTAATGACCCTAAGACAAAAGGCAAGGGTTAAAAAAAGTGATTATCTACCAAATGATAGAAAATGCTACACCCCAGTTCCAGGATGTGTTCAGTTTTATATCTTTTCCCTCTAATAATTGCACCATGCTTTGAATATACTTATGATTAACAAAAAGTTTTTTAAGTAAAATTTAAAAAATGTCTCCTTTGCTGTCAAAAAACACATTTGCTTATATAATATTTAAGAAAATTTAAAATATTTTTAGTGGTTGCTACTTCAATCTTTGAATAATATAAGAATTTAAGGGTTTTTTTTCCATTTAGTTTAAACTTGTGATTTCCGCCATGGAGATAATTTCCAGGATGGATACTCACTCCAGTGACACAACTCAACCACTTGTTTGTTACTAGTAGAACCTGACAAGAAGCATTCAGGATTTAAACGACTTGCCTGGTCACATAGCTAGTATGTGGCAGAGGAGGAAATTTCTAATTCTAAGGCTAGCCCTCTGTTTACTAAGTCACATTGCTTCTCATGTACCTACTCTAATGGAACCATTTTGGTAGGATCAATGTGCTCTAGCCAATGAGTTCTGTTAAAAGTTAGTCAACTCAATTGCCAGTGGACTTGACCAGGCTTTAGAGTTTTACTGGCCAAACTGCTTAGCTTTTTAATGTCATAACAAAGCAGATATTGCTTTCTGAGCAAAGGGGAAGAATTCTAAAGCATTTAAACTAGGTATATTTCTATGGACTTTGCTTTTCTTCCACCTGCATTCTTAGTTTCCCCTCAGGAGAAAAAAGGCTAAATATCAATGGCTGTTCACTTTTTGCATTCTGATTTTAGAACAGGAGGGACATTCATTCATATGCCATACTGAGATTCCCCATACATCTCAAAAAACCTATGTTCATAGGATAATCACAAATATAATCTTCTTTTCTATTTTTAATTTTTGATGATTTTTGAAATTTGACATTACCTTCCTTCCCAAAAGTAAGTCCCTAACTCCCAAGTCCACCAGTCTTCTTCGTAACAAAGAGAAAAAAAGGAAGAAAAAAATAACCATTCTAGCAAAACTTGCCAATGTATCTATTCTCTGACATATTCAAATATTCCATACCTTTAGTTCTCTACTCTTGCAAAGATATCAGAAAGAATTGTTTTCTCTTCTCTGGGACCATGCTTAATCCTTAAAATGACTTACTACTTGGACTGGCTCTTTCCCATTTCCATTTTTTTAAACCTTTAATCTTCTATTTTAGAATCAATACTAAATATGGGTTCCAAGGCAGAAGAGCAGTAAGGGCTGAGCAATTGGGATTAAATGATTTGCCCAGGTACATATAGTGTGGAATTGTCTAAGGCCAGGTTTGAAACCAGGACCTCTCTGATCCAGATCTCACTTTCAATCCATCAAGCCACTTAGCTGCCCTTCTCCCTTTCCACTGTTGTATATTGTTTTCCTTGTTCTATTTCCTCCTCTCTATATCTATGCATCTCCTTTGCTTCTCTTAATCCTACCAAGTCATCATTTCTTCTAACATGGTCGTATTCTATCACAAACAACAGCTTATTTATTATCCTCCTTTTCCCAGTTGATGGATGCCAACTTTGTTTCTTACTATCTGCTATCACACAGAGGGTAGGTTATATGGAATTCATCTGTGGAGGATATGTGAAAGAACAGGGAAAAGAAGTGAGCTTGATGAGCTGGGTGGGGATTTGCAGAGATGAAGGGAATCTCCACATGGGTGAGATCCACTGAAGAAGTTCTCTTCCATCTCTTTGTTGTGGTTCAGTCATTTCCCTCATGTCTGATTCTTCATGATTCCATTTTTTTTTTTTTGGCAAAGATACTGGAGAGTTTTGCCATTTCCTTCTCCAGCTCATCTTACAGATGAGGAAACTGAGACAGAGTTTAGTGACTTACCCAGGGTCACACAGCTTCAGATACTTGAATGATTGGCCATTTCCTTCTCTAGTTCATTTTACAGATGAGGAAACCGAGACAAAAGGGGTAAAGTGACTTACCCTTTGCCACATAGCTAGGAAGTACCTAAGGCCAGATTTGAATTCAGGTGTAAGTCTGGTTCTCTAGCCACAGCATCTCTTAGCTGTCTTCCCATCTCCAAAAAACTACAATTCTATAAGAAAATGTTCTTTCTACATAGAGTCTGGTACAATTGGGACATTGAGATTTTCTATTTGAGTAATTTTCATAAAAGGGAATTGGAGAACATGTTCTTCCTTGCTTAGCAACAGCCTTTCTCCACCTTCAGTTTTGTAATAGGAAAATGATCTTAGAGTCTTCCATTTTGAGGAGGCAGCACACAGCATTGGAAGGGGTGCTGGCTTTGGACCAGAGGTCAGAGGTTTTGCATCTCATCTGTCATTTGCCACCTGTGTAGCCCCAGGTAAGTCACTCTTCCTCTCTGGAAATCGCTTTCCCAATCTATAAGCAGAGATGGGTTGGTTGACTTTCAAGGCCCTTTATGAGTTAAAAATGGATAATTCTATGGTCTCAGATCACCAGTCTCCTACCAAAGCTCTTGTGTTGAGATATAAACAATACTAGATCTGGGCTGTTTTTGGAGGGAGAAATAAAATTTGCTGAAACAGCGACTCTCAAAGTCTTGACTCTGACAATGATCCCAAGAATCTCCCTCCCCTTTCAATAGAAGAATATGGAAACCATTTCCTGCCTTTGTATGAAGGTCTCTATTTAGAGTTGGAGCACATGTAGCATAGTGCAGGAAATTATCAAGGATGATGACAGACTTTGATTCCTTAACAGTATTAGAAAGAGCCTCCAGGGTGCTCCTGCAGTTCTTTATTAAGTCATCCTCTGTCCAAAGGAAAAATTGCCTGGGGCTGGATCCTTGGGGTGGTTAGCTGAAGGTATGATTGGATTTCAGTAGTGGTCAAGTGCTTATTGCCCAAATGCCAGGCTTCTGAGCTGGGGACACGTATATCTACCACAGGATATATGTGCACGTATATGTAGATATCGGTGTGTCTGTGTGTGCACACATATGTATTTAGATATGTGTATCTGTATGTATGTAACATGTACACACATTTAAACACCATGCACACACATATATAGAAATATTGCCTAGGTCTCATCTCCATCTAGACACACATGCCTGTATATCTGTGTACATATGTGTATATGTATTTAGCATGCATACACATGAACACATTTACAAACATTGTAAAGATCTTCCTTTCCATACGGACACACATATACGTGTTTGTGTGGTTGCATGTATACACATATGTTTATAGACACATTCATGTATGTATATATGACACATATATAAACATATGCACACCCATTTGCCTCTCTCTCTTTGTATCTATCTCTCCTTCCTTCCTTCTCTCCCTCCCTCTCTCTCTCTGTCCCTCTTTCCTTCTCCCTCTCTCTCTGTCCCTCTCCCTCTCTCTCTCTCCATCCCCCTCTCCCCTCTCCTCCTCTCTCTCTCCTCTTTTTGTGCCTCTCCCTCCATGCCCCCTGCAACAATTCTGTTCCTTTTTAAAAACTGATCCTGGCTGCTGTTCTCTGACTGTCCTTTCATTGACCAATAGACTTTCAGCTAATACATATCCCCTGACTTTCCAGGATCATTAGTTCCCTAAGACAACATAGACTTGTTAGCTGTGAGATTTCAAATTCAGATTTGAAATGTTCCTTGTTCGTTTTTCAATGGCTAAGTATTTAAATAACATGGCAGAGCAGGAGAAGCTAAGCTCAGATATAATAACACCGACATTTCCTAAAGTAGCATCTTCTCCAGGATGATATTGCTTTGCATTTCGTTGGTGACACTACCCCTCAAATAGGTGGTCTTAACAAATTCATGCTGACTGTTTTAACCAGGGGATAGCATAGCAGTTCCTTTGAAGTTCTTTTTGAAAATACCAGTAGTGACTGAGGCTTTGGAAAGAGATAATTTGGTTGTGCCTTGTTGATTCAGAATGTTAAGCATTGGAAGGGACTTTTTGCCTTGTAAAATCGCATTTCTTTTTGAAGGGTTCTTGGGGTTCCTTTCTCAAGAAGATGATTTCAACGAATTCTTCCTTTGTTTTCATTACAGGAAGCTTTAAGTACATCATAAGGGTGGTAGGACCAACTTCAATAATTGCAAAAAATTTAATTGTGTAGAAAAAGTTTCACGTTGTAATTGTGGACATATAGAGATCTAGCACCCCCTAGTGTATTAAAAGCCCCCAAAAGGTTGAATCTAGTATTTAATAAGCTAATCAACAGAACCACAATTGTGGGTCCTGATGGACATGTCCTTGGAATAATTCCTAGCCTTGTGAATGTCTCCTTTGTTTGTAGCAAGACCAGAATTTTCAAAAGTTCTTGAAAAGGTCTTGCTTTCTGATTATCTTAAGTGAACTGAAACGATGGCATTCCCATTTGAAAATTTGAAGCTGGGTTGTAACTCATCACTAGATTTGGAATGATTGGTAATACTTTTAAGGCTATGTAATGCAAAAAAAAAAAAAAAGGAATTTGTGGTCATATAACTAATCTTCTAAATTCTCTCACTCCAAAGAAATCAGTGACACACTTAATTGTTTATGGAAGCCTTTTAAAAGGAAAGTGTTTAGTGGATTTTTTTCCCCTTCTGGTAGCTGTTATACTGTATGTTGCCTAATGAAACCATAAACTGAAAATTATAGCTTCATTCTAGGGAGTGAGAAGACTTATTCCAACAGATGGCATCAAAACACCGGTCTAAACTGTATGATTGCTGATTGTTAATTGCATCTGTAAAACAATCCTTTTAAACAGAGTAATGCATTTTATCATACAGATTATAGTGGTACGCTTTGGGGTTTATCTATGTGTGTTAACATTTTCTGCTCCAGTGTAAGATTTAACGTTTGCATAATTATCAGATTAAACAACACTGACTCAATCATTTTTTTTTAAAAATGAGAACAAGAGAGATGTGGAACTATGGATCACAGTTGGGTTTTTGGGGGGAGGGGAAAGAGAAATTCTGTATGACAAGTATTTGGTTTCTTATTAACTTATATAAAACAAGAGGAATGAACTACAGAGATTTCCAGAACATCAAGATGATCTAAACATTTAAAGATATTTGCATTGTTGGTAAATAGTTATAGTTGAATATATTCATTCATGCACTTTATTTTTTTCCTTTGTGGAAGAAAATATGGATAATTGATGCAAGTATTTATTTGAAATAGAATTATATGAGCCAAATTTGAAGAAAGATTATTCTCTGAAGGTTCTAGATACAAAGCTATATGATTATCTTTCTAGGCTGATTTCATTGAAGCTCTGTTTTAGATTTTTGGGGTGGTGAAGGATCGGGATGGGATTGGTGATCTCTTGAAGCTGCTTCTAGGACTAGGATTCTAGCTTTTACATTTTCTAAGCAACTTGAGACACGTAGACTAGATTTTTCACATTGGTGTCTTATCCAAGGAAATTTAGAATTAAAAATCTCAGTTAAATTCAGTGAATATTTAATTCAATAAATATCTGTTCAATGTAACACTCTATTTGTTAGACACTTAACTATAAAACATCTCATAAATATTGTGTGTAGAACACTGTACTAGACACTTGAGGAGGGATAGACTTTTCCTCGGCTCATGGAGATTATTGTTTGGTATCCTACAGAAATAATACAAATCAGGCAAAAGGGCATTGGAGAGCTGCAAATTAAATGTTCATTGAAGTCTAAGGGGATGGGGGAAGAAACAGGGCTAACTTGGAGAAGAGAAGTAGGGGTGGGGTGTGGTCAGGAGAGTCTTCATAATGCCATATGGATTAGGCTTTAAAAGAGGATTAGACAATTCAAATGTCCAGACCTGTTGGTATAATCCAGGTCTGAAATGATAAGAGGGGAAAATAGAGGAAGGCTGGTTCTTAGCCTCATAAAGCTCACCATAATAACAGGAGTCCTCTCAGATAGGGTTAATAGAAATATGCAGCTTCCATTGACCTTGAAGACAAAGGGACATCACCGACTTTAGGGCAATGTGCAACCTTGACCCCAGAGAGGGCAGACATGACCCATTCTCCTGGTTGCCTTCCTCCAAAGGTTGGCATATGAACAGAGTTGACATCCAAAGAGAGACTGAGGGTCCTAAACCGATATTGTAAGGTACCTTGACTCAAATCAAGCTTTATTTGCCTTGTCCTTCTCCCTGAAGTGTGGGGCACTTCAAGAGTGGTAAAGAACTAGCAAGCATTAAACATCAACCTAATTACTCTACCTAAATCCTTTTGCTATATACTATTCTGTAAATGAGCGAAGATGCTGGACCTTGCTTGTTCAAGTGTCGAATCTACCCTCTTACTAACTGTATCATATCCACTTTTGTGCTGGTTGGTGATGTCAGGAAGATTATAGAGGGGTACAAGAGACATTTTTGAATGTAGATTTAGTGAATAAGAGGGTACAAATGTAAAGGAAATGGTCAAATTTGCCCTTTCTTTCCAAAGTATCTCCTAACTATTTGTTCCCTTTTCATAATGCACACAAACAACCTTACTTCAGGCCTTCATTACCTTTCAAATGCACTTTTGTAATAGGCTTCTGATTAGTCTTTCCATCTCAAGTATCTCTATACTCTAATCCATTTGCAGGCTGTCAAAGTGATTTCTCTTTAGTGAAGATCTGACCATACCATTACCTTACTCAGCAGAGTCCAGGGCCTTTCTCTTACCTCTAGAACAAATACAAACTCCTCTCTTTGCCTTTTAAAGCCCTTCAATTCCAGTTCCAACCTCTCTTTCTCCATTATACATGACTGTCCTTCCCATATTTTACAGTCTAGGCAAAGCTGGACTTTTCTCTGTTCTTTACACAAGTCTTTCCATCTCGACCTTTTTCAGGGACTGCCCCCCCATGTATTGAGTGTACTCTCCTTCCCACTTTCTCCTCATAGATCCACTTATTTTCAAGACTCAGCTCAATACCTCCTTCTGTTGAAAGACTTTCCTCAATCTCCTTTTCCTAACTGCTAGTGTTCCTCCTACCTACTTTACCTTTGTATTCTCTCTCTCTCTCTCTCTCTCTCTCTCTCTCTCTCTCTCTCTCTCTCTCTCTCTCTTTCTCTCGCTCTCTTCCTCCCTCCCTCCTCTATCTTTCCCTCTTTGTCTCTCTCTTTCTTTATATGTATGCACACATATTTTTGTACATATGTATATATATATAAGCATACATATAGTCTCCCCACCAAAATGTAAGCTCCTTGAGTGCTGACTTTTTTTTTGGGGGGGGGTGTCTTTGTATCCCCCAGTGCCTCACAGTGCATCCCAAATTCATTGAAGGATAAGAGAGAGGTCAATCCACAAGCATGTACTAAACATCTACGGTATACCAGTTACTTTTTGAGGTGCTGGGAATACAAAGAGTACCCCCAAATGGAAAAACAATCCCTGTCCTCAAGGAGTTTGTATTCTTTCTTTAGAATTTTTAAGCATAAGGGACTGGCTGATAGATAAGGACAGCAACAGGGAAATGGAAATTAGAGGAAAGTGGGGTGGGGATGAGTCAAAATTTGTTTCTGTTGAATTTGAAGTGACAGACATTCAGGAGAAATGTCTAGCAAACTCCCTCCTCCATACCTTTGCATGGCCTGACTCCAGTACCTGGAATGGATTCCCTTTTTACCTCTATCATTTAGAATATTTATCTTCAATTATCTGCTCATGCCCATATATCCCAAAGAAAGCTTTCTTAGTATCCTTGGTAACTAAAGCTCTTTCCCTCCTTAAGTGATTTTAGATTATCTGTATACATTGTTCATATTATATTCTACCTTCTCTACTTCATGGCCCCAGCAGACTGTATAGACTTCTAAGTGGAAAGTAGGAACTGTTTTTTTTAGCTTTTCCCCTATTACCCAGCACACTGCTTTAGACATAGTAGGTGCTTAACCAACATTGATTGAAAGGAACTGGAAATATGGAACTAGAATAAAAATAAGAGTTTGAGGTTGGCAATGTAATTTTGGCAGTTATTTTCATAGAAGTGATATTTGGCTCTATGAGAGTAATAAAGCTTATCAAGGAAGAGAAAGAATCCAGAGAGGGGCAGAGGACCCACAATAGAATCTATATCATTTTTATACCATGGCTACTTTTTAAGAATATTTAAGAGCCAATTAGGTCACATTCTTGAAGTTTACTATAGAGTATAAATGATCTTTTCCTGGTATATTAAAAAAATAAGTCTGAGTTCCCTTTTAACTCTAGATCTATGATTTGAAAAGGCAGCTTGACATTTACTCAGAGACAAGGAAATGGCCTTAATTCCTTCTTTGTGCAATATTTTTTATCTTTAAGCTAGGGAAAGGAGGGAGACAGACAGACAGACAGACAGAGACAAAGAGACAGAGGATGAATGAGTTTAGGTCTTCAGGCTTATTGAAAAGGCAAAAAGTCAACTCAAGTATCACTCTTTGCAACATAGAGAATTAGTGATACCCATCACATTACAATCCAGTAACAAACTATGCACAGCAGTATGGTGGGCACTAGGATAGATACAAAGTGTAGATAAGATATAGTACTTGCCCTTCTTAAGCTTACAGTCTAATACTTCAATTTGAGTCAACAAATCTTGAGGTATTGACACAGTTCAAAGTGTTACAGCTGAGCCAGCAGAGAAGGCACATTTTTCATGATGGAGGGAAGAGAAGGAGCCTGAAGTTCTGGCTGAGGATGTTATAATTCCCTGTTTATTTGCTCAAAGAACAGGAAAAATGCTGTTTGGGAGCAGGGGAGAAAAGATCTTTGCTTCTTCTTTTGGGCCTGAAGTAGGTACTGGCCAGGACAGTTAGTGATATTGTCCAGAAATTATTAACTCCAAAGAATCGTGTGGTAGAAAGTACCAGGTGTTTCTTAGAAATGTAACAGAATGCTTAGAAGGTCATCATAACCAATATTATAAAGATTTTGCTACATACTCACAAGATTAAGGAGCTACTCAAGAACCCATGTTTCATCAGCTAGAATATAATATAAAAACTATGGGAGATAGGGGTGAGGGGAGAGAGCTTAGGTTGCTAGATTTATTTTGGAAAAGAAGAAATTCAATTATTTATTTATATGAAATCATTTATTATGTGAAATAGCATATAGCTAGTATATATCACACATAGAAATCTTAAATGCCTTAATGGAGCCATCATCTCCTTCATGTGAACACTCCTTTGAATCGACTTGACATTCTGAAGATCTTCCTCAAGATTTAAAAAATATTCTGTAGGTAGTAGAACACCAGGGTGGTCTATTAGTTATCTCTTACTTTCACTACATGACCAGCCCACCTCTCTTCCACCAGTTTTGTTCATTGTAAGAATGGCAATATTGATGTAGTTCATTTCTTCCAATAATATGTCAACTGATTGGTCAGTGGGTAAAGATTTCATGTTTGGACTTCCAGTAGCTAAGTTAGATAACCCAAACTTTTGTGCTTCTCATCATGTACCACTTGACACAATTCAATTTATTTCAGTTCAATAAATCCTCAAATTGAGGCAGAATGTTGAAAATGGATTAAGTAAGGTGATTTTGACAAAATGAGAAGATAACCTATGGAAGATGAGATGAGGGAAATGAGAGTCAAGATTTTTTTTCTCTGAATATGATATGGCATACATATAGGAATCATTTAGCCATTGAAAACTATCATTAGATATGCCATTTGAAGTTAATATGTATACTGGAATTAAAATAAAATGGTTTTAACACACATTTCTAAGGGATAATGGATGAGAACAGGAATTGAGGTCTTATTGACATAGGTAGTTCCTGTATACCCAAATTTTTACTAATGTAGGTGGCCACCTTCTCTGCCTATGTTATTAAGCACTTCTGCATAATTCTGTGAGTGCCTAATTCAGTACTAGAGTGTGGGGAGTGTAGGGTGAAACTATTAGTTTGTACCATTTGTCACAAACATAATTTGCAAATAAAATCTTTGCTGTCATATATCATCATCACCATCACCATCATCACCATCACCATCATCACCATCACCATCATCTTCACTTTCACCATCATCATCACCACCACCTTCATCACCATCACCATCATCATTATCATCATCATCACCATCATCATTATCTGTGGATTTGGAGACACAAAGACAATGGTACAAATATCAGCTATGCTACTACTTTGTTAATCAAGTGCCTTTGGGCAAGTTACTTAACCAGTCTAAGCTTTTGTTAAACAGGGTTAATAATACCCAGAATATCTACCTTCTCCACTTGTTTTTGGATCAAAGGGGAGATCATAGTATAATATCAAATCAAACAATATCAAAGGAGATAAATTTTACCTAAAAGTGTTTTACAAACTTGAACACATTCTGGATAGGATCTTAACTTGTGATGTTATTGTTATAGGGAGCTCCCAGGGAAGAAGTTGCTTTTCCAATGCAGGCCAGCACCTTCTCTATAATTTATTGTTTTCATTGACCATAATTTTAAGATGTTACATGACTGGATCAGGGTTGGACCAGCTTGTGTGCCACTTGAATCTGGGTCTTCCTGGCTCTGATTTTAGCTTTCTGCTTCTCATTAGCAATTGTCTTGATTTTTAAAATGTTACATATTTATTGCATTTTGAAATTTCCTCCTAACAACTATGTAGGTAGTACAGTATTATCATCCTTGCTTTCCTGAGGATAAAGCAGGATCATCCAGGCCCAGAGATATAGAGCTAGTGGGAAGCAGAGTGGGGATTCCTGGGGAGATCTCTTGACTTCGAGACCAGTTTTCTTTCCCTAGATGCCCCCTTGCCTCCTTCTGACAAACCATATTTTACTATGATTTTTTTTATTTTGTAGGCACATGATTTTATGTTGTTGAATTTGAACACTTATTTGATTGGGATTTTGAAATAGAATTAAGATAAATGAGATTCGCAAACATCTTTATTACAAATTAGAAAAAAGTATAGCTCAGGATTAGGACCTGATGCTCAATGCCTCCTATAGTACACATTTTCTTTATCACAGTCTTTAAGAACATAAGTAGTTGAAGCCTTTAAAAAAACATGTAAGACAATTGACTAATTAGGAAAAGGGAAAAAAAAGCAATATTTGTTTTACTTGCAGCCTAGAAAAAATGCTTATCATGAATACATAACCTACTTTGAATGATCTGTTGTGTCAGAATCTTCTAAGTCTCTTAAATGACAACAATTAAGGATATATGTAAATGTAAATATAAATGATCTATTGTTGTCCGTTGCCTTGTTGGAGACCCTATAGCCTGCCCCTTTTCAAGATCATTCTTCCTACATGTAACATGATTCCTGTTATAAAATTATAGATTTGCTTGACCAGAAACCTGGCAATTATAGAATGGGAGAAGTTCTATTGTTTGTGAGAAGTTAGGCCTTAATTAGCTTTAGGTTCCAACTTAACCATTTAATGGCGTTATAAACGAGTTCTAATCTAAAATTAAATTATAGTGGGCAGCTTGCTGGCTTAATGGATTGAAAATTGAGCCTGGAAATGGGGGGGTCCTATGTTCAAAGTTCACCTCAGATACTTTCTAGCCATGTGAATCTGGACAAGTCATTTAACCCCCATTGCCTAGACCTTACTACTCTTTTGCCTTGAAACCAATACACAACCAATGATTCTAAGATGGAATTAATGATATAAAAAACCAAAACAATGATAAATAAGAGAATTCAATATTCAACATTTATTAATGAAATAATAATAGTAATAACAATTGTAACATTTCTATAGCCCTTACTATGTGCCAGGCCCTGTGCTAATCACTTACACTTATTTGATCCTCATCATAATCCTGGGATGCAAGTGCTATTATTATCCTCATTTTATTGATAAGAAATCCTAGGCAGACAGGTTAAGGGATTTGTGCACAGTCACATATCTAGTACGTAGCAGATGCTGGATTTGAACTCAGTTCTTCTTGACTCTAGCCCAGTGCTCTATGTACTATGTTACCCAGCTCCCTAAGTGGAAGAAATCTGTTTCTTTCAATAAAGTCCATGAATCAGAGATCTTATCAGGGCAGTTCCTTGTTGTTATCTTTAGTCACTTTTTTATGTCACTCTGTATCCATTCATATAAATCTTCTCAGGTTTTTCTGAACTCATTATAGTTATAATTCTTTACTTGCTCTGTAATTGGATCTTGAATTCTTATGCCATTCTTTTTCCAACCATTATATAATCAAGGGGCATTTTTTTTTATTGCTAGTTCTTTGCCTCCACAAAGAGGACTGCTATGAATATTTTGGTATTTATTGACTCTTTCTTTCTGGGTTTGACTTCCTTGGAACACAACAAATAGTAAGAGCAACAAATCAAAAGGCATGGACAGTTTTGTCACATTTCTTACGTAATTATAAATTGATATCCAGAACAGGCAGACAAATTTACAGCTCTGCCATGAGTTATTATTGAACCTGTCTTCCCAAAGTCCTTCCAGTGTTGATGGTTACCATTTTTTGTCATCTTTGCCAATTTGTAGGAAAGAAAGGGAATTTGTGCCTTTTTTTAAATAAGGAAGAATGTTGTTGGTGCAGCTGACCAAATTCCAATTTTGGTTTTTTACCCTTTGCCTTCTGCTTATTTGGAGATTTTTCTTTTTCATTTATAAATTCTTCTGTTATTTGAGGTCAGCAGAGATGGTCTTGCTGATTGTTCTTTAACTTAACAGGAATGATAAACTCTGTCTTTGGAATTATCTTTTCTTGCATTTACCAAATTTAAGAATTTGTTCACTTTCAGGATTTGGAGCAAAGGCTAGATTTTAAGTTTGTATTTTCCTTAGAACAGCCTTGGTAATTAAATTATATGGGAAGAGTGGGCTCAGGCTTGCAGTCCTCCTGATGATGATTTATAGTTCTATGGATATAAATATAGTTTTGAAAATTCATACCTTCTCTGCTTATAATGTTCTACCTTGTTTTATACTTATCTGGGCACACATCTTTTGTTCCCTACTAGTTTGGAAGCTCCTTTGAAGGCAAAGAACATGTATTGAATTTTTTTAAACACTGCCCTCACCTTCCCCAACACTTAATACATAACCTGGCACATAGTAATGCTCAATAAATTTGTTCAAAAGTCCATGTTGAATATGTGGATCCATGGATGGTTGCCAGGATGAATGAATTATGATATAATGGATTTAAAGTCAGAAAACCTGAGCTCAAAAATGTGGCCCTGATACTTATTGCTAGTGAATTTGAAAAAGTTACTTCATCCCAGTGCATCATGGACTCCTAATCAGCAAAATGGGAGGGTTAGATTAGACAACCCACAAGATTCCTTCACCTTCACAGTCTGTGGGTTCATATTGTTTTTCTTTGAATGAAGAGTCAATAATTCATGATACCATGATTAGATTTTTATCATGATATGTAATGCTTGGTCCTTTTCAACATTTTGGGCTTATGTCAAGTTCCTAAATAATAGTACAAGGGTTATTCTGTGGCTAATCAATAATAATAAACTCTTATCTATCAACCAACAAACAGGGATTAAGTGCCTGTCCTATACTAGGTACTGTTCTAGGTGCTGGGAATATAAAGACAAAAAATAAAACAATCTCTGTTTTCAGATAATTCATCAAACTCTATTAGGGGAGAAGTTATAAACTATGTGAAACAATCTAAATGGTGAAAATAATAGCTAGTATTTATATAATCCTTTAAGTTTTGCAAATCACTTTATACATATTATTTTATTTGATTCTCACAACTTTGGGAGGTCAATGCTATTATATATATACATATATGAACATATATGTATATGTATATATGTATATTCCCTTTTACAGATGAGAAAATTTAGGCATACACAGATTAAATGAATTATCCAAGGTCATACAGGTAGGTGGCATATTAGAGAATGTAAGAGACCTGGATTTGTGAAGACATAAGTTTAAATTCTCTATAAATTTATCTTGGATAGTAGAAATCCCAGGAAACCAACATGGAAGCCATAGTATGATGAAATGAGATAGTGTATGTAAGGTATTTTGCAAACCTTAGAGTGTAGTATAAATTATTATGGTGCTTCTGAAATCATCTCTACATAACCAGATGATTCATTTCAAGAAAAGTTCTTGAGTATGTTATCAGCAGAAGCAATATAGTGGAACAATGGAGCCTAAGTATCTGGATTCAAATCCGGACTGTGTCACCTACTTTTATTTGTGTTCCACTGAGAAAGTCGCTAGAGACAGTAACTTCCCTTTGTCTTAGTTTCTTCATCTGTAATATGAGGGAGTAGTGCTAAATATCCTGAGAAATGCAGTGGTATCTTAGAAAGAACTCTGAAGTCAGAATCAGAGAATCTGTGGGAAAATCTGTTTATTACCTGTCATCCTGTCACTTTATATGTCTGGGCTTCAGGTTCCTTAACTGTAGAATTATGGAATTGGACCAGGTGATCTAGAAGGGTCTCTTGAAGCTCTCTTTTTATGATCCTAGGAGCCTGCATTTAAATAAAACATCACTAAACTCATTTAAAATGATAATTGGTGCCCATTTGCTGAAAATGAGTATTTGCCTCATGGAATGTTAATGGTCTTAATGTAGAACAAGGGAAAAGCCATGAAGAAGATGGTCATCCAGTGAGGAAGATAACCTCAGCTGCTTCTGGTTTCTCTGCCTTTATTAGTATAAATACAAACCACATATTCTAAAAATGATCTTTTTATATTTCTTGGCCCTTTATCAATTGAGGAATGATCCATATTCTTATTATTTGACAAAGTTATCTATTTACTTTAGATATGAGATCTCAATCTGAGAAACTATCTATAAACTTTCCCCCCTCCCAATTTACTACTTCTAATCATGATTACATTAGTTTTACTTGCACAAACCTATTTTATCTAATGTATTCAAAATTATCCATTTTACATCTCACAGTGCTTTCTTTCTCTTATTTATTCATAATTCTTCTCCTATCCATAAAATTTATAATAACATGTTTCCTGTTCTAATATGTTATAACTAACCAGGGTTTCTAAAAAGACTTCTTTATGAAAATTTACTTTAGAGCCTTTCATTACAGACTTCTCCATTGGGTTTATTCTGTGATATAGTTTCAGAAATGATATAATTTCTTTGTACTACCTTTAAATTCCGTAAGGGAAATAAATTATCATTTTAGTTCAACTAAGATCTTCTGTGAATCATAAATTCATGTATTCCTGTCAATCTCTAGGTCAGACTTGCTATCAGATTTTTGCCATGTCTTTGAAATCTGGAAAGTGACAATTGTTCTTCAAGGGGGAATTATGGATTAGTGGCATGAGGATCAAGAACTCTAGATGCAGATTTGTCATGCTCTACCAACAGAATCTTGGGAAACTTTCATCATTTCTTTTGGCCTTCTCTACAAAATGAAGAGGGCTAAATTAGTTTAATTTCCAACATCATTTTTAGTTGGAAATTCTCTGATTCTAGGAATATATCATATCCAAATTTGAAGGCAGTATTATGAATCTAATTTGAAAGTAAAGATACTAGCTCATGTTAGGATTGTAAAAAGTGGCAACATGTTGGAATACATGATTAAAGGGAGGGGTGGTTTTTGTTCATTTAGAAAAGGAAGCAGTGATGAATGAAAAATGGATGAATGAAAAAACATTTATAGGACACTTATTAAAGGGTGGATAAAAAATAGAAAAACATAGTCCTTATTCTCAAGAAGATCATATTAAAATAGGGAAGATAAAATCTATACAGGCAGCTAGATAGGGCAGTAGTTAAAGTGGTAGGCCTGAAGTCAGAAACATCTCAGTTCAAATCTAATCTCAGATATTTATTAGCTTTGTGACCCTGGGCAAGTCATTTAACTTCTCTTTGACTCAATTTCCTTAATTCTGAAATGAGGGTCATAACACCTATCTCCTGGGGTTGTTATAAGAATAAAATGATATATTTTGCCTGGAATATGAAGTAGACACTTGACAAATGTTTGCTTTTTTCTTTTTTTCCTTCCTTTCAGCTATAAGTCAGGTGGAAAGGTCCTAGAGTATCACAGATAACATTTAGTTATGAATATTTTGTGTTATTTTTTTATCTATTTCTGCATTGAGATTTGACAGAGAGAACTTTCTTTTCTAGATTTTCAGTACCTACAAAGGTAGCTACCTTTGGGGAATCTCGCTTAGAAGCAGGGCTAGTGATCTGGAGGCACCATCATTCCTGGCTTTTGGACTTAGCAGCTGTTTGATAGTAGAAGGTCAGCAGTTGGTGTTGATGGTATCAAGGATGGTGGTCATTTATCCACAGGGAATGCCCCTCTCTAAGTTTACCAGGAAAGGATCATGCCAGATTGGTCTTATTTCCCTTTATAACAAGCTAACAATTGGTAGATAAGGAGAAATGTAATAGATGGAGAATAACTGGATTTCAATCAAGCATTTTTCCTAACAACAACAAAAAACATTCTATCACTCCCCTCCCCTCCCAAAATACAACCCTCTGGTAGCATAGCATCACAACATAGAATCACCAAGTGTAGCTTTCTATTATTAGGTTAGATTACAATCTTGCATAAAATACTGAATTTTAAAAATGTCTTAGCCCATATATATCATTTACTCGATGACTATTTTTTTCTTACTCATTTGCCTAAGGAAGGAACCAAATCAGATGGAATCAGAGAAAAGCTTGAGGATTACCTTACAATTTTCTTTTGGGAACTACTGGTTCAGACCTTGGATCAAGTCTTTTCTGTTCCTCTACCTGTATTTTCTCACTTAGTGTCAGGTAGAGCTAGTCAGAAAAATTTGGTTTGAGTCAGTCACTGTACTATGTATCTGAGCATTATGTGTGGAAAATCGAAAATTCCAGGTCTCTTTATCCATCCTATTGATCATTAAATGGGAAGTAGTTTAATAAATACTTGCTGACCAGACTGGCCTGACCTGGCCAGAAAGTTATCAGAGTTGGGTACCAATTCCAGTGTCAGGCATCTAACTACAACTCCATTTCTTTTTCCTTCCTTCCTTCCTTCCTTCCTTCCTTCCTTCCTTCCTTCCTTCCTTCCTTCCTTCCTTCCTTCCTTCCTTCCTTCCTTCCTTCCTTCCTCCCTTCCTCCCTTCCTTTATTATAAGCCACTCCTTCAATCATATTTCTTAGCTTTGACTTTTTTAATTTTAGAGGTTCTTTTTGTTCACTCTAATGAGGCAGTGAGAACAAAACACTTTTCCTGCTGCTCAGCCCTTGAAAAGCTCGAGTTCCTTGAATGCTTTGTACCTGTTCCCTGTGCCTGGCTATGTGATACCTTGTGAAGCATTTTGGCAGACTGGGATGAATATGGAATATGAAGTTGGAAGATCTGGGTTTGAGTTCCTGTTCTGGTGATCTGTGGTTATTAAGAAAGACAGTGGACTCATTTGAATTTCACTTCCCTGCCTATTAAATTGATATAATCATTCTTTTTTATAGCTATAGGATAGGTTGGGATATTTTTGCATTTTCTATAAAAATAATTTAAAAGCATAAAATTTATAACTATTCATTAAAGGAAATATATGATGCAAAAATAAAAAATAGCTAATCTAAAAATACTCTGTTACCCTAATAATTAATAAAATGTCCTAATTTTCACTTAAACCTAGGTTTTGATTTTTATTTCGATACTTCCATGAATCAGTCATTAGATATGCTAACACATTCACATACAGATACACACCAGCAGTAGTGATTCCTTCATTTTGATACAACATTGCTTGTCAGGAGGATAATTTATAATACTAAAACAAAAAACACCTTTGAAAGACTTTGAGAACTCTTTTCAGTCTAATGACCTACCATGATTCTAGAGGTCCAATGATGCTGAAGAATGCTACCCACCTCTTGATAGATAAATGAGGGAGTAAATATAAAGAATAAGAGACACATCTTTGAACATAGCAAATGTGAGATTTTTTCTTTGAATTATGCATGTCCGTGATTAGGGTTTAGTTTTAGTTTTTTTTTCTTTTTTAAGACAAGGTAAAAGGAAGTGGAAATGAGAGAAAATAAGTATTTATTAATTAAAATAATAAATCTCTAAAGGAAAGAACCCTTACAGACAATTCTATTTTTGCCCATTTGGTGTGGACCTCTCATTTTGTGTCTAGTTCTAAATCTAATGAGGGTTTCTGATGAGGTAAAGAAAGCCCTTGGTAATCTTTGAGCTTTCTTTAGAATCACAGAACCTCAAAGATGGAAGAGAACTTAGTGGTCATCTAGTTTAAACCATAGTGAGAACTCCTGACAAGTCATTCAGCCTTGATTTGAAGATATCCAATAACATCTTCCTCCATTTCTGGAGCCCTCACAAGAAACTTTTGGGCACTTTGCATTGGGTAAATTTTTCCTTGGACTCAGCTGAAATTTGCCTCTTTGCAGTTCCACCCTTTAGTTCTGTCCCCTAGGATCAATCAACTTTAGAGTTAGGAGATCAAGGTTCAAATATTGCTCAAGACCCTTACTAATTGTGTTTATATGGGAAAGTCATTTCAGTAAACAGAGATTCTGAAAGGTTACTGCAAAATGGGATGATAATATTTGCACTATTTACCTTCAGAGTCATAATTAGGGAAGAACAACCTGGGATTTTCCTTGGTCCTGACATCCAAGGATGAGTATATTACAGACAGTGATCTCCAAAGTGTATGATGGATTCCCCTGGGTGGACAACACTTGACTCCATGGAATGTATGACCAATCAACCAGAGAATGGGAAAGTGGATTACATGCTATCCTGTCTGTGATAGCCAACCATAGAGCTTATCGCCAACATAATCACATCTAATGTTATCTCCTAACACTCACCCATTCTGGCCTTTCCCTCTGATGGGCAAGCTCCCAACTCTCCAACCCTTCTCAAGTAACATGGTCCATCAGAGTAATTATAATTCAAGCAATACCCAGGCACTATTAGCTTATGAGCTTATCAAGGCTAAGAACTATCTTATGCCTTTTTTGTTGGTATCTCAATACACAGTACAGTGCCTGGTACACAGTACTAGCTAGTACATGCTGATTAACTGGCCATAGCAGCAGTTGTATAGATGCTGCTGGCATCACTTGAAGGTAGGCTTTGTGCTCTGGGGCACTAACTGGTGAGAACAAGCCCTTTCTTTCCATCTTTTCCATTTTGAGTGGGACAGAGTAATTCTCATAGGATGAACTTCATGAATGGGTTCTAATATCCTTTACAGATCTCATTACAGTATTCCTCAAACCCACCCTTTCTCATAACTTCCCAATTTCTCTTGAGGGCCCTACCCATCTGTCCAATTACTCCCCAAATCAGTGTCATCCTCAACCCCTTAGTTCCTCTCACTCCTCCCCCATGGCCTTCCATTTTTACCTCCATGGCATCTCTTGAATCAATCTATCCCCTTCTCTCTACTCTTTTAGCTACCATCCTCATTCACCCTTATCTCCTTTTGCCTCAAACATTGCACTCATTTCTTAATTTATTTCCTTGTTTAAAGTCTCTCCTAAATCCAATCCATCCTCTACACAGTTGCAAAATTAATTTTCTTAAAATGTAGGTTGGGCTATGTCATTCCCATATTCTATAAAGGCCAGTGGTTACAAGTTGATTCTGGAATAGAATATTATTGCATCTTTTCCACATTATTTAAAAATGTTTACTTTTGTGTAAGTTTTGTTAATATATATAATTATTTGAATGCTAGTGTTTTCATGTAAATTATAAATAAATAAAGATGTTCATACTGAGATTGCATGTTCAGTGGTATTTTTTAAACTACTACAGGGGCATGATCAAAATAGAATAGATTACTCCTTCTAGTCAGACTGAGGGCATCCAACTGGTTGAGACCAACTGATTGTATGATAGGCATTGGAAGAAGGGAGGAGGCTATAATCACTAGGGGACAGGATGCCCTTCTGCTAGGACTGAACCCAGGATGTACTGTTTTCCCAATTCCTTACTCCTTCAGTGGATTTGCCCTTGGCACATGTTATAATTCTGCCCAACTTTGTCTAGGATTGTTGTGAGGAAAGCATTTTCTAAAACTTATTGTGCTAGCATGATAATGGTCAATTAGAGTGGACTGTATAGTTCTTGGGGTACTATTTAAGAGCGAGAAGAAACCTCAGTGGCTGCTTTGTCTAACTTTCTCATTTTATAGATGAAGTTATTGAGACTCAAGAAAATTCAGTAACTTGGTCAAGTAGCAGTCAGAACTCAGAGCCATTGCTTTTGATACTATGCCATATTCTTTTCATTATTACACATCGACTTTCAAAATACTCAAGTAGTTATGTTATTCCTCTGAATGTGAGCTATTTGTAATATTTTCTCACCATTATAAAGCATTTTAAGGTTTCCAAAATATTTTTATATATTTTCCCCCCTTTGATCCTCACAAGGACCTTGTGAATAGCGACATCTCTTTTTTTTGCAGATGAAAACACTGAGAGTCAGAGTGGTTATACAGTTTGCCCATAATCACACAACTAATAAATATCAGAAGTTTGATTTGAATTGAATGCACTCCTGAACTTTTGCCTAATATTCTCTGCACTCCAGCATGCTACCTTGGCATGCTCTCTCTATTGATTCCAAAGGACTGAGCTACTAATTTTATTTATGTTTTAAAAGATGAGGAAACTTGGGTCTAAAAAAACCCTTATCACTTCTCTCACCTGGATCCTACTTTTTATCAGTAACTGATTTGGCATTTGGACTTGGATGAATGAGCATCTCTACCTCTGTGAGTTATGTACCCTCTGAACACTCATTAAATATTTTTCTCTTTTACTTGACATGCTTCTTCAAGTTGTCTGGCCTCAGCTTACTTTTGTGCCAAAGTAGAAACAAGGTTGTTTTTGAACTGGACAAAATAATGTCTTTAAATCTTTGTCGCTATTGAGGGTGACTGTCTTCAAAAACTGGTGGCAATCAGGGTAATGATAGACATAGGTAATTCTGCTTCATCCCATCCAAAACATTATTCTGTCTTCCCTTTAAGATATTACAGTTGAATAATTTCCTGCCGAAGAATCTTTTTCCATCTCAAATGTGAAAAATATTTTGTTGATGTGATTCACCTTTAAGGGCATTCAGGTATAATCTGGGCATCCTTTTTTAGAATGGCATAGTCTCTTGTTCCCTGGTGAACCGTTTCCACATGAGAAACCTATGCTTTTATATCCTCCATCTACAAATGGGAAATGCAACCCCCCCAAAAAAAAACAGGATTGTGCCATTATAGTCAGGTCCTTATAACTTATAGCCACAGGAGTCTCTCAGTCTTTTCATATTTGCTTGGAGAGTTACTGAATGCATGAGGCTTGCTAAAATTTATCTAGTGTGCCATCATGAATCAGACCTCAAGGGTCCATGTGGTACAGTGTTTTGTACAGAATACATGCTTAATAAATGTTTGCTAAATTGAATAGCACCAATTCTTCAGGAGGTCCATGGATCTGAATTGAACTTCAATATTGAAAAAAAGATATTACTTTTTACTTTCAAGTAGAATAAAATACTCAGGAACTCAAAACATACAGGACCAGGAAAAACAGATTTTCCATTAACCCAGTTTAAATTACATGATTTTTTTTCTTAGTCAGTAATGGTTGGTCAGTTAACTAGCAATGATTGGGTTCCTACTGTGTATAGATGATGATGATTTTTACTAGATATTGAAAGATGTCAAGTTAACTGAAGAATAGAAATCACTAAAAGATCAGTAGATTTTTGGTTTGATAAAGTTTTATTAGAAGAAATTTATAGGATGAAGCCTCCTTCTTTCCCTACTATTACTTATTTCGTTCTGGGGATGGGAAGATACCTATTTTGATCACAGTGGTTTAAAAATGTGGTTTTCTAGTCAAGTGAAAATTCCAATTTGTAGAGCAGTATAGTACTGTATGTGCCAAAAATGATTATGAAAATTCTCTCAAATTGCTTCAGTGATTCTGATGGAAGCTGTGATCTTGTGTTCTCTTTCCATGTTCAGATGATGACCTATTCATGTTGTCCGTTCCCATGCAACTCCATTTTCTCCCCTAAAATACATTCAATGTGTTAAAGGCCTTCATCTAAATATTTTGATATTGAGACTTACAGGCTAAGATAGTAGAAGGAACTTCTTACTACCAGTCACAAGCCTTGAAGATAGGCAGGGTTTGGGCATTTCCACGCTATAAGGGGGTAAAATTATACCAACCAAAGCCCAAGCTGATCAACCCTTCCCCACATCATCTATAGTGCCAGAGACAGAGCGAGGGCTGGGGAAATCTCTAAATTCTCAGGGGTTGGCCGAGGGCACCACAGTCTTACTCCTGAGGGCAGCACAGGGCCTTGGCAGCTAGACTTGAGACTTAAGGCTGAGGAGCGCAGAGCTTGGACTCAGAGACAGGGCAGACCCAGGCTGGCCTGGCAGAAGCAATGGAGCCTGGAAAAAATAGCCTCAAGGCAAGACTCTTTAAAGCCCACTACAAGAACCTTCCCACACTTCCGGCTGAGAAGCCAAGATAATTCAGAGGGAAAAAAGAGCACAGCAATGGCTACTAAAATGAAGGAACTACAATCCACAGGTACCAAAAGAAATAAAAAGCCCTTAACCCTGGATAACTTCTATGGAGAAAAGGAGCAGAGTACAGAGGCAACAGCAGAGAGACAAACAAGCAAACATATCCAAACTTTCAAAAAAACAAATGGAAATTGGTCACAAGCTCTCAAGGAACTCAAAAAGAAGTTCAGGAACCAAGTAAGAAAGATAGAACAAAAATAGGTAGAAAAGTAGGAACTAGAAACACAAGTAATTCAAAAAGAAAATAACAGTTTAAATATTTTGATATTAATCTCAGACCCTTACTAGCTGTGTGACCCTGGGCAAATCACTTAACCCTATTTGTTTCAGTTTCCTCCTTTGAAAAATGAGCTGGAGAAGGACATGGCAAACCATTATAGTTTCTCTTCCAAGAAAGCCCCCAAATGGCATCACGAAGAGTCAGATAGGACCAAAACAAATGAATAACAATAAAATACACCCAAAGAACTCCAGTGATCTCTCCTGTACTATTTATTCTTGATTTATAACCAGTAAACCTCCTCAACTTCTTTTATGATGTCTTTTATGTCATTACTAGAATATATCATCTAAAAAAGTTTTGTATAATCAAATTGATTTGACCTAAAGCCACATTCAATATTTCTTTGACAATTCAGCAGGTATTTCCAGTGGTTTTGGACTAACACTGAAGATAAAAATTGTATAGTGAATAGAGAACAGGACTTGGAATTAGGAAGACCTGGGTTCAAACTCTGACACTAGCTTTTTCACCATGGGCAACAGTCTTAACCTTTCTGAGTCTGTTTCTTGAACTGTAAAATGGGAGTAGCAATGCTTATGGTACTAACCAGGGCTACTGTGAAGTTCCAGCTGAGATAATGTGTGTAAAATGCTTTGCAAACCTTAAAATGGGTTATATCCATTATTATCATGATGACTCATTATTGAATTGTGAAACAAAATCTGGTTTTTGGAACTTTTTGAGAATTTTAATTCTGGATAATAAATAAAAATAATATTAGTTCTTTGACTATTAAATATGAAAGAATAGTAGGACAATGACTCATTCCAGGGATGTCTCTATTTGGACTCCCTAAAAAGATGAGAATGATGATAATATTAATACTAATAATAGCTAACCTTTATGTAGCACTTATATTAAATTGTATTAAATAATAATAATATTAGTTCTTTGACTATTAAATATGAAAGAATAGTAGGACAGTGACTCATTACAGGGATGTCTCTATTTGAACTCCCTAAAAAGATGGGAATAATGATAATAATAATACTAATAATAGCTGACCTTTATATAGCACTTGTGCCTCCAAGAGTATTAGTCAGTGTGGAGTGTTCATGAGGAGTCTGTGCTGTTACATCCTCATCCATAGATGTGAAATGAAAACACAAATTTGCGGCATTACAGACATAATTCTATAGCTTGTTGCCATAGGAGCCTCTCAGTCTTTGTATCTGTGCTTAGAGAGTGACTAAATGCATGAAGTCTGCTAAAATATCTTTTGTTAACCATCCTAAATTATGCTTCAAGGATAGAGGGATGCAGGAGAATATGTTTGTACAGTGAATTCGTGCTTCAAAGTGCCTTTCATATATCATCTTATTGGAATGTCAGAAGCATGAGTGAATAAAGAATTTATTGAATGCTTAATATATGCCAAGCATTCTGCTAAGTGCTGGGATACAATTAAGAAAAGTTAGGCAGTCCCTGCTCTCAAGGAGCTTATATTTGATTGGAGGAGATCTCATACAAGAAAGATTTTGGGTGGGAAAGTCTCACCAATCCTCAAGATGCAGAGACAACACAAATACTAATAACCTTGTCTTTACTGTCATTAATTTATGTCCCTAAACCCAAGATTCCTGAATTCAGGGTCCTGGCTTGTCTTTATTGACATTTGAGGAAAGATGGCAGTCAAGATGATGGTGAGAAAAGGTAGTTTGAACCACCTGAGCCATGTTGCCCCCAGGTTCTCTTTCAGGGTTCCTGGCTGCCTCCACCATGTTGCCATGCCTGGCCAGAGTATGTCAGTTGGTTGACAGTTGGTGGGGATGGCTGGCCCCTTCTCCATAGGATTTGCTTCCCATACATGATGATGGTTATAAAAACTGTTCTTGAAGCAGGACTGGTGGTGTGGGAGACACAGCCACTCCCAGAGCTCCTGTGCTTGTCTGTTGGTGACAGATGGTCAGCAGTTGCTGCTTGTGGTGATGGGAAAGGTGGGCCCCTTCTCCACAATGATTTCTCCCCTTAATAATGGCTCTGGGGGCTGGGCTGGAAGCAGATCTGATGGATTAGAGAACACTGATATTCCCAAGACTCTTGAGTCTGGGGTCCTGGGCTTCATCCGTCAGAGTCTCTGAGGTAGGCAATGCCAAGCTTCAGGTCCCCTCTTCATGGATAAGGAAGTGAAATGAATCATTTTAGGAAAATAATTTTTGCTGAAAGTCACATAGGAGGTGGCAGGGCAAGATTTGAACCCTAGTCACACAGCTCTCTAAGGGAGTTAGATGGTGCCATGGACAGAGCCCTTAAAGTCAGGAAGACTCATCTTTGTAAGTTCACCTGGCCTCAGACACTTACTAGCTATGTAGCCCTGAGCAAGTTACTGAATCCTGTTTGTCTCAGTTTCCTCATATGTAAAATGAGCTGAAAAAGGAAATGGCAAACCACTCTAGTATCTTAGCTGTATGACCCTGGACAAGTCACTTCACCCTGTTTGCCTCAGTTTCCTCTTATTAAAATGAGCTGCAGAAGGAAATGGCCAATCAATCCAGTATCTTTGCCAACAAAACCCAAAATAGGGAACAGAGTTGGACAAAACTGAAAAAAAAAAAACAAACACCCTGCCCTCGATTAAACAACAATAGCAGAAAGCTCCCTAGTCCATTTCTCATCATATTTCACCAGGCTACCCCTTTATCCTTCCAGAGGGTTTTTTTTCCATCTCTTACCAGCCAATTGACAGACATTTACTAAGCTTCTACTATGTGCCAGGCACTGTGCACCATTTCATTTGACAAAGCCCTTGTTTGTATGAGTTTATTATATTTTGATTGCCTTCTATTAGATGTTAGATATTTATCCTTTTTTCCTAGAGAAATTGCATAAAGGCTAGAGAAACTGCCTAAAGGGTTTTGGTGTATACTTTTTAAAAATTGATTAATTAAGAAATATTTTCCATGGTTCCATGATTCGTGTTCTTTCCCTCCCTTCCTCCCACCCCCCCTCCCATAGGCAATGCACAATTCCACTGAGTTTTACATGTGTCATTGATCAAGACCTATTTCCATATTATTGATATTTACACTAGTGTGATCATGTAGAGTCTTTTGGTGTATGCTTTTAAAAAAATTTAACTTTTAAAAAAATGACAATATTTGCTTCAAGTTATTTCATGTCTTCCAACCAATGTTTTATTGATATCTCTTTTTTAAAAAATCTGCTTTATTGTGTTTTTTTAAACCCTTAACCTTCTATCATAGAATCAATACTATGTATTGCTTCCAGGGCAGAAGAGTGGTAAGGGCTAGACAATGGAGGTTAAGGGACTTGCCCAGGGTCACACAGATAGGAAGTGTCTGTGGCCACTTTTGAACCCAGGACCTCCCATCTCTAGACCCAGCTATCAATCCACTGAACCACCTACCTACACCCAGTCAGTTTTGATTTCTAGATACTTTTCTCCCCTTCCCCAAAGTCTCCTCCAGGATGTGACCAAGTGACTATATCAGATGATATATTCCGCGTTGTATCACTGAAATTCTCTCGGTTTTGCTCATCTATAAAATGGGAAGAATAATAGAGGCTCCCTTCCAGAATTTTTGTGAGAATCAAATGAGATGATAATTATAAAGTATAAGCACTATATAAATGTTACCTATTACTATTATTCCATTATATTCACAGTGCCACAATTTGTTCAGTCATTCCCTAACCAAGAGGCACCAAATTTCCCTTGGCAATCAAAAGAATTATGCCTTGTTTTCTTCATTTTTGAAATGGAAGGAATCAGGTTAATTTATGCTCTGTGGGCAGAGGAAATAAGTGCTTTTAAAAAAAAGGAGATATGCTAGGTTTTGTATTGTAGCTAAAGATCTTAGGTGCTAGGACAATAGAGTAAGTAGATTGTAAGTGGCATGAGCAATGTAATCCCCAACGTGTCCAGAATTCTTTGAATATGACGGCTCAGTTTCCAAAGTGCTTCTCAATAGGTTGGAGGAAAAGATATGAAAATAAGCTGTTGAATATCATCCTTGAGTACTTGGAAAGTACTAGCGAATACTAAGTTCTGAATGTGACTTAGCCTTGTACTTGTCGATTAAGGGTCTGTGTGAGAAAGTCTCGTGTTTGAAAGCGCCGTCTGAACTCAGGTTAAGTTACATGCAATTTTCCAAGTGCTCATTCTTGATGTTTTTATATTTTGATCACTAAAAAGGTCTTGATTTCATTTCTCTTAAAAAGAAAATTTGCATCAGTTACTGAATAGCCTCTGTGGTCGACTTCAGTGCTTGAAAAGTATGTACAAACAAAGCCCAGAGGGAGAAAATGGCCAAGTTTTAAAATGAGTACTGTTCATTTGGAGCTATAAAGGACCTGGTTTATTCAAGGCTGGACCGCGTGTTCAAATGTTACTGATGTATTCGGACAAAACCTTGTTAACATTCTTGTAGGCTGTGAATAAGTATTAATAATACAGAGATTGAACTAGGGAGATCCTCCAGATTCTGGCTCTCTCGCCCTCAGAACATGCCGTTGTTTCTGGGCATTCATAATGGTGGTGAATTCTCTTAAGTATTTATGAAAAATGCTAGAGGTAAAGGCGAGGGTGTCAGAAAAAAATGCTACTGCATTTTTTTTTCAGCCCAATTTGCCAGATGCTGAACATATTTTGTCTTTGTTGTTATTCATGAAAACCTCGGTGAACAAAGGGAATGCCACCGATAAAAAGGCATTGACCTGCATCTTACAAACAAAAATGTTCCATTTGATGGAGCGAGTCCACATCTTTGACATTGGCCCAAGAAAATAAGGAGTTTTAGGTCCTAGCAGTGCCCACAGATGGGTCATGAGCCCCAGGCTAGCCCGTCTGCCTCACTGAGCCTCAATTTCCTTATCTGTAAAATGGGATCCGAGATTCTTGGGCTGCCCATTTCATCGAAGGGCTGTGAAGGAAGGTGGCTTTTGTGAATTCTAAAGCTCTATGAAAATGTGAATTATAATGATGAGCCAGGCTTCCTAACACTGTGTAAACCTACGTTCATGAAGCTCTGCGATCACTAGGCATGATGTTGGCATGCCAACATGACTGAAGCCTCAGAGTATTCACCCTTCCATCAAGATGGGAGTACAATCGCTGATGTTATTTACACCCAGCAGGTGCCTGGGTGTACTTATATGCTCTTTTTACTTCTGTTCCAGGCTTTTGGGACCAGAAAGGAAAGGGTTCAGTTTTCTTTTTTTTTGCTCAAAAAGATAGATGTAAATAACTCAAAGGGATTCGACCTATGCTATTGAAACGTAATATTCATTGAAAGTAGTCACTATGAAATCATTTGCTGTTTTTATACAATATTCAACTTCCCTTTTTCTTGTGCATTACAATGAACTATTGTGTTTATACTCAATTATCAACAATAGAAGGCTAGTCCAGAAGGATGGAGCAAGGGGACTGATTAAATTTAAGTCATAAGACCCTTTAAAAGGAAAAAAAAGGGAAAAAAAGATTTCTTATTGCATCTGGCCTAATGGGATGAATGACATATTCCAAGTACTGCTTTCTATAAAATCCATTCTCCGGAATGCTAATTAATTCCCCAAATCTTCATTTCCTCAGTCGAAAGTGACCCTGAGCAAAATGGTAAGGGGAGGAAAGCCTGGATTTCTCCACTGGTGCCAGCTTTTTGTTCCGACTGTCCGGGGCGTCTGAAATCAGTGGAATAATTTCAGGATGGTAGATCCTGAAACAACTCATTTTTCTTTCCTGTAATCGGTGTGACTTCAAAATGCCGACCCAGCACAAAGTGCCAGTCCCCATAATTTGTTGGCAAGTATAAAAAGGAGAAAGGAAATTATTTCCCCCGAGCGTGTGAATCAGCCCAGCTTTGCCAGAGATTTTTCTGTCATGAACAGCCTGAGGGCTTCTGCCTATCTGAGCTTTATTTGACAATTACCACTTGCCAGTGTAATTAAATGATAATTTATAAATACTGAGAAAGCATTATGGGGAAGAGCAAATAGGTGCTTATCAGAACAGTGAATAAAGTTGATCTCCAGTGGCAATTTTCCTCTCTTATCCAGGTTGTTAACTGGTTTCTCTTTTTGTCATCTTTGGTTCTGATATTTGTTGGGCTGATAATATCTACCTACCCATATGACCTCCTTTTTTTTTTTAAAGCAGGAAAATAAAAGCAACTCCCCCCCTCCAATTTTTTTAACAGCCTGTATATTTACAAAACATTAATCATTCTTCCCACCAAGGTAATCATAACGGCTTGGATTCTCCACCTTTCTAACGGCGTCCCCAAACCAAGGAGAATTCTTCTGTTTGCATTTCTCCCTCTCCCATGTAGGTGTAAGTTTTCACTAGAAGGTGCTCCATTTGTTTTCTTTTAAAATCATCTTTTTAATCACCTGCCCTTTGCTCTTAATTACATTTTCCTGGGCTTCTTCATCAGCTTTTCAGCCTACCAAGAGATTTGTATAAGGGAAAAGAGAGCAAAAATGTGTGTTTGGGGCTGTTGGCAAAGGAAGGCCTCCTAACCCTGCCCAGATAAGAATGATACTTTATATTCAACACAGAAATGCTGTCATGTTCCTTCTGGATTAAAAAGAAAAAAAATTACCCAAAGGAGAATTCTGTAGTACTGAAATCTTTTGTCCTATCAGTGTTTCTTCTCTGGGTTCCTGGCCCATTATCAACATTAGGCTGATTTCTGCAGAAGCTGCAGCTGGAATATGGACAGAACACAGATTGGCCCTGGAGAATCTAGATAACGCAGAATGAGAGCAAACCTTGATTTGAATGGAAACAAACCAGTCAAATCGTAAAAAAAATTGAATTTACACACCTTTAGAAAAGCTGATTTAAAGAAGGCAAAAGGGAGGCACAAATGAAGACACATTTACTGGGTCGGGAATTGATTTTGGTGCTTTTGTTGTTGTTGTTAATTTTTGGATTCATCATAAAATGAAATAATCTTATCACCTTGTGATGAGGGCAGAGCTGCTTCAAGCGAGTAGTAAGAGAATGACTTTACTAGGGACTGGAAAAAAGAAAGACCTTCAGTATTTAAGGTTGTAAATTCCTTAATTTATCCAATACTTAGGCCTGATAAATAGTAATTATTTGCTTTTTTTTTTCAGAGTTGAAAAATTATCTTTGGTATTCAAAAATTTATAAGACTGCACTGTCATTGGGGGCATAAAAATTCCTAATGTCAAAAGAGATTTTTGTACAGGAGAATAATTTGAAAGTGGTGGATTAGTTTCCACCTTTTGAAACACAGTGCTTTCTGTAATCTTCAAACATTATTTAGGATAATGGAAGCCATCATCCCAGATCTCAAATGTTAGTACTTCCATTAGAATTTACCGCTACCTCTTATTTTTTATATTAAAATACAAGGCTTAAAAGGTATTATCTTACTAAAGGGGGGGCAATTGGAGAGATGATTTGATTGAATAAAGGAAAAAGCTGTACAGGCCTTTTAAGATCAAGGATGTATTGATGGAAAGCTATCATTAGAGACAATTAACGTTCTCCAAGGGAAGAAATTGATTATGGGCAGAGATGGACCCTAAGGAGCAGATATGTCTTAATGCTCTAAGGCCTTAAGGATTATATGTTTCATTCACAGCATCTGTATTTTAACCCCTTAGAGGAAGTAGAACACTGCCTCCCTCTTGCAGAAGAATATGGGATACATTTTTAAAAAATGGATTTTTCTGATAAAAGACTATTGATGCCCACTGGCCTTTGATTCTTGAAAGGTTACTCCTGCAATTAAACGTCTAGTGCCCTTTCGATAGACCATCCTTCAGATTAGGTCTAGGCTCGACGACACAAAAGAAGCGAGATATTGACCGCTGGTCTTTAGTGTGGCGGAGGTGTGGTAATGACCAATGATTGTGGTTCAGGAGGTGCATTCACGAGAAGTCACTGAACTGGATGTCGGCTGCAATTAAGTTTTTGAAAAACATGTCCTTTGAACTTTGCCTTCCCCGTACAGCTTGTAGGCACTCTCTGCTATTTTGTTAGCAAGGGACTGGCACTTAGTAAGGTGGTAACCCTAGAGTGAACATTGCAAATGATTGTTCTTAGCAGAAAAGAGTCCTTTTTGCTTTTCTCCTCTGGCAAAATTCCATGGAGGGTGCCTGAGGATTTGAATGGGCTCTTATAAATTACTAACTAATCCTTTAATAGAGATGTATATACAGACACACACACAGACACACACACACACACACACACACACACAGACAGACACTAAACGTGCTTACAAATAAATACATGCAAACAACTGACCAATTCTTTAATATAGGAATTTTTATACACAAAAAATGTAAATACTCACATATCTTTATAGAAGGTAATTTCTTTTTCCTGCTAGGAAGAACTGGGATCTAAGGACCCAGATTTATATTCTTATCCATTGGCGGGTCCTACTGTATTGTGTCATTTCTTCCATGCTTGTGCCATGCCAATAGAGTTTGTGGCTGGTTGAGCATCCTCTTGGTTTCCAGGGAACAGTATGGCGGCCCTCGGTGGCAGTGACAAATCCTTGTTTGTCGCTGCCTGGCCAGGGTTTCAGTTTGAATCCAAATAGTTCTTGAGGACAAAAGACTTATTCCTTTTTGTCTTTCCATCTTCAGGGTAGCCTGTCGTGCCTGGCATCTAGTAGGCCTTTATTAAATGCCTGTTGAGCTGAATTGTACAATACTTGATGGAATCTACCAGTCTGTGGATAGCTATGATTATGGATGTATCCCACACAACATAGTTATGTTGTAATTTGTGGAAAGTGGGTTTTTTATGGTTTAAACAAAAGAAATGTAGACATTGGCACCCAGAAGGTAAATACTGTAACATATTCCCTGTTTCTTTCAGGCTTTTCATCATATAGAGCAAATAAAGCAGGGTTAAGGCTTTGAGGCTAAGACCTTGGGGTACAGGGGAGAGAAGAATCAGGGGACCTCATTTCTAGTTCTACCATGGCCACTTGTACAGGGTATAACCTTGATGAAAATGTCCAGATTCCAGGCCCCACTTTCCCTGTACTAGGACTGGATTATCACTGATCTTTTCATCTCTGACTCTAAATTCTTGATTGGTTGCTTTGAGTGTAAGAATAGTTATCAATTGTTATGCTAACATTTAGATCACTAAAATGGTTTTCAATGGACGGTTTACCAATTTTGGAAGACTGGGGCACTTAGCAAAATAAATTTGGAAATAGTGAAATTGGAAAAAAAGGGAAGCAAATAGTTCTGTTAAACATTCAGTTGTACATGTCACCAAGGTCTTTTGGTAGCACCTTAGCTCTTGCCAAGCACTTTCTCTGGCATGTCTGCCCTTGGTACAAATCCAGTCATATCAATTTTGGTGACTGTTCCCCTGGTGGTGGATGGATGTGTTTTGGTAAACATAAGCATATATGAAAAAGACTCAAAATAGTTTGTCTGCCTTTCCTCTTAGTCTAAAAAAAAATTGCAAAAGACTGAATCCAATTAACTCATGGCTGATGGGGGCCAAGATGGTTGTCTTTGAGTGTTTGAAAGGCTATCACGTGGAAAATGGTTTAGAACTTCTTTTTTTGGCCTCTGAGGAATAGTGGGTAGAAGCAACAAGATGCCAACCTTAGGTTTGATGTCAGAAAAAGTTTTCCAATAATTAAGAACTATCCAGATCGGGAATGGGCTGCTGGGAGAAGGTTTCTTCTCGCTGGATTTCTTGAGGTGTGTCGTAGAGACCTTGGAGCAGTTACTTCACTGGATTTCTCTTTGCCTATTTTCCTTATTTGTAAATGAGGAGGTGAGACAAGGTGATTTCCAAGATTTCTTATGGCTCTAGTGTCTAATGAGTGTATGGTTTATGTTAGTTATTTCTATCATTATTTCTATTATTTGTATATTAGCTATTTATATAATTTATTTTTATTATATAATTTATATTATTATGCATAACTATAGTTAATAATTTTATTGGTATGATATTTATTCATTGGTTTCTCTTATGCACAGAATGGAAGAGGTTCTAGATCAGGCTGCTTTTTTTTTATGATTACAGTCAGTTCTGTGTTCCCTAACAACAAAATCTTACAGAAGTGGGAGTCATCAAAAGATTCCTTCCCTTTGGCCTTTATATCAGCAGGGCCTGGCCTAGTGCCTTACACAAACAGCTAAGGGACTAGGGGGATTGAATACCAATTCTAGAGAATTCTAAAGAATTTTTCCAAACCTTAAGGAACTAGAGAAATATCAGTGGTTCTGCTTGTTTGATTTTTTGATTAGAAACAGAGACTTCTCAGTGTGAGGAAATTTCTGGTGAGCAAACTCTATCTTTGTGGTTGGGTAATTGCTCTGAAATGTATGACCTTCAGGCAGCTGGGTGGCTCAGTAGATAGAGAGTCAGACCTGGGGATGAGGGATCCTGGGTTCAAATCTGGCCTCAGATGCTTTCTGCCTCTTTTCCTGAGTTTTGAAAGAAAAGAGGGGTTCTAAGACAGGGAGGTGAAGAGGGAGGGCATTCCCTTTCTGAGGGTGAAAAGCACAATGTTATGGAAATAGGAGATGAAATATTTTATGAGAGAAGCAACTACACCAAAAGACCAAAGAAGGCGTCATTCAAAATGAAACTTCAATGGTTCTTTGGAGTCAGGTTGGGACAGGCCAAACAGAGTTGTCATTGGATCTTAGAGATAAAAGGGCAGCTGCTGGCATAGTGGATAGAACATTGGACCTGTAATCAGGAAGGCTCATCTTCCGGAATTCAAACATGGTCTCAAAAACTTGTGACCCTGGACAGGTCACTTAACCCCATTTGCCTCAGTTTCCTCATCTGTGAAAATAAGCTAGAGAAGGAAATGGCAAAGTACTCCAGTATCTCTGCAAGAAAAAACCAAACCAAACCCAAATAGTGTCACAAAAAGTTGGATGTGACTGAAATGGCTGAACAACAATAAAGAAATAAAAGGAGCTGAAAATGGGTATGTCTGGAAATAATGAGTCCTAGTTTTGTCTGATGGATATTATTTCCATAAATTGTCTTCTAAAGAGCTCAACTTTTCTGTAAGTGCTATGCTATAGAGTCATCTAAGAGGCAAGGGCTTCTTAATAAGAGATATTTGGGCAAAGACAGCTTTCACCTGTATTATTTTTTTTTCAAGCTGTGAGCATTCTTTAATTACAAGGTAAAAAAAACACACACAGCACAGTTAAGATTGGTAACATATGTTGTTGTCAGTATGTACTTAGCACCTGCAGAAATGAGTGAGGGAAATGTGACAGCACAGAGCTGGAACACCCACTGCGTTGACTGTGAACACTGTCAACAAATTTTACTTTGTTAATTTTTTCTTATTAAAAAAATTCCAAGGAAAGAATTTAATAGTGCAGGTGTTCTGAGCCCTGCAACCAAATGATAGAATGAAGGAGGAGGTTAGTAACCCCTTAGGATGAAAGCCATGCTTGGGGGCTAGAAATCCCTTGGAAGCAGGCTCTCCTCCTTGACTGTCTTCTTGGAAACCAAAATGGTGGCTCTCTGTGGTTCTCATAGTGGGAAATCTGCCAATGGCCGACCTTTGGGGGGGGGGGAGAGGGTAACACAAGTCAGTCCCCCAGAGGATTGTCTAAAGGCAAAGTCCTCTAGACAGTATACTATTCCTTTGATCACTTTGAAGCAGATGTAGCAGATAATCTGAATTACTTTATATATATTATATTTTCTGATCAATGCCTTCATTCATAGTTAGATGGTTAGCAATCTGCCTGGAAAGTAGTCATTTAAACCCTATCTATACCCTATAATATCTATATTATTAATATAATATAATATAATCATAATAATATTATTATTCAATAATATATCATATTATATTATCTATCAGTATTGCTCCCCCCATGTGAATATTTTGGTTCCTTTGGATTTATCTATTGGAGATGATTTCCCACAAATATTCATAAATGTTTTCTTATTTTAATTGAGGAAATGAATTTTTTTCAACCTCAAAGCAAAAAGCCTTAAACTAAAGCCAATTAACAAGTTTTCCTTAAAATAAAATCCATTTAAATGAGCATTTCCCACTTTGTCTTCCCTTATCTGCTTGAGCATCTTTAATTTTTGTCTGTCTGTTTATAGATTGAGATTCACAAGTCAAACATACAACATGTGGCCTGGAATGGAAGGATACGTGAAGTGGGTGGGAATTCTTTCCCCTTCCCCTCCACCCTCCATCCACAATCTTGTCACAGGGCCCCAAATTAAGTCACAGCTCAGGCGCATTTACAGTTTCACAGCTGAAGGGAGATCCTGGAAATGACATGCTTTACACCTCCTAGATGAGGCTCTGGAGTGAGAAGCTCTTCACTCTGGTCCCCGAGGGACTATCAGGGTAACAAGAATCTGTTTTCGGTAATCACTGACAGTGTTGACAGGATGTTCAAAACCATCTGCTTGAGGGCAAGTGTTAACTCTATCAAATCCTCATATTTTAAGCACACTGATTCCTGCACCCAAGAGGCCTCGTGTTTGTTGGCCCACACTTTTCCTTGGCTCTGAGTTAGCTGGCTGTCATCTCATATGCAACTCGAGCAAGGTCCAAGTAAAAATGAGTGGAATAAGATCCTTTTAATTAAGAAATTACAGGAGCAGGATAAATTATCTTTCAGCTGAGTCCAAGGTCTTTGATTCTTTTCATGTAAGATCCATTTTCCAAACATTCATATTTGCCTTTGCTCTTTCTCTCTTTTCCTTCCTTCTTTCCACCCACCCTCCCTCCCTCCTTCCCTCCCTCCTTCCCTCCCTCC
>NC_058132.1:681043255-681053204 GCF_016433145.1 Gracilinanus agilis
TAGACCTGTGTATTTATATCTAATACATATTAAATATATTGTTTATGTTATTATATATTACACATAATATATTTTAAAAGATTTTATTTGATGGATATAAAGTATATACAGATATATTATATATGTATATATATGCCAAATCAAAGTATACATCTAAAATATATAAGATATACTTTATACATATTTTACATATATAGTTTGTATGTATATATGTATGTGTCAAATCAAATTATATGTGTAAGGTATTACAAATATACTTTATATAGATTTTACACATATACTTTGTCTATGCCTGGCTCAAATTGAAACATACATATAAAATATATATAGATATTCTATATAGAGATTTTACATATATTTCTGGGTCAAATAAAAATACATAGAAAGTATATATAGATATACTTTATATATATTTTATATATATATATTTTATATATATATTTGTATGCTGATATAACTTATCAAAAGTCTATACTTTAAATAAAAATACATATATAAAGAATATCTATTATATATAGATACAAAGATATGCTTTATATATTTTAAACATATACTGTATATATGTATATGCTGATATGCATGTATAAAGTATATTTCTATATGCTTTATATAAAATGTGCATATATAAAGAATATATGTAAACTATAGATATACAGGCATGCTTTCTATCTATTTTACATGTATACTTTATATATATGTATATGTGTCAAATCAAAATCTCTTACTAAATTCAGCTCCTCATTTAATCAGAGAGCTAACAATCAGCTGGTTGATTTTTAGCACACTTCACTTAATTTAAATTACCTGCTTTCTAGCAGGCATGTAATTGGTTAAACTGGGTAGCATATTTATCTACTATTAATATATCTTTTGTGGTACGAGTGTTGTGCAGTACAAGAGGGAGGTTAAAAGCAATGGGAACGCTACAAAGCCATCAGCAGCACATTTCAAACAAAACCCAAGCCCGGGCACCTGAAAACAGGGCCTCCCGAAGGGAAGGCCAATTTGAATGTAAAAAGATGTGGCTCGTGCCATGTTCCCATTTAGAGCTATTTAAGGACCAGGGTGGGAAGGAAAGGCTACAGAATAGGGCCCTTGAGGAGAGATTTTCCCCTATCTCCAGGTCTTTCATAGATGGAATTTCAAAAAGGGTTGCTACAGAGAGGCTTATCACCAGAAAAATTGACCTCTTGATGATGAAAGCTTTGGCCAAGGAAAACACCCAGGAAACAGATTCTTCATCTAAAAAGGTCCTTACTCTTTTCTTCCACACTGACGGTATTGAATGGTGGAAGTGGAGGAAGGGGGACAGAACAAGAAAGAATCACGGTTTCTAGAGGATCTACATTAATTTAATTGGCAGCATTTAAAAAGGGAGATCTTTATGTAATGACAGAGTTGATACAGGAGAGATGGGATCAGTCTCACTTTCCATGCAAAGGACACATGAGTAAAGGCTGGATGACCATGAGAGTATGGAGAGAATATTGTTTATTCAATTGGTGGCTTCGGTGAGGTCCTTTCCAAATGAAATATTCTATGATTCCATGCATTCTTGTATTATATCAGCAGAGAGGGATTATGATGACCCTTTAGGAGAAATTCTGGCAGAGAGGGATTATGATGACCCTTTAGGAGAAATTCTGGCTTAAGGAGAATTCCTAAACTCTGTTGTACCCAGTCCATGAAGTCTTTAGACCCTGGAAGTGTTAGGGTGAAATAGTTTGCTGAGATTTTCCCTCAAAATAAGAGACTATTTACCTTTTTGTAAAGACTCAAGAGAGGAAACAGATACCTAAAATCCAATGTAAACGGTCATTAAAAACAAGCCATGACAAATAAACTGGACTCTTTTTCATTTTTAATATGGTTATTGAAAATGCTAGATTAGGACAATGTGGCAGATATTTTCTCTTTCTATTTTTGAAGTGAAATAGAATCTTTCATTATATCCTTGTTCCACAAATGAGAAATGTGGAATGGATAATAATATAGGTAGGTAGACTTTAGTGATCATCTTCAGAAAAAGATCTCTCATCTTATCCAGTGTGACAATACAGTGAAAGAACTCTAGATTTGAGGTCACACTCTCTGATTTCAAATCCTGGTTCCATTACTTATCATCTTTGTGATGTTGAGTAGATTGTGTTACTTCCCAAGGCCATAGTTTCCTCAGGCGTAAAATGAGGTGTTTGTATTTGGTGATTTCTGAGGTCTTTTCCAGTTCTAAATCTATTATCCTATCTCCAGGATAAAGATTTCTCTTGGAGTACCCCAGTGCTCTCCACCTTTTGGTACTATCTTTCGAACATTATTATCTATAAATTATAATAAACCATAAAAGGCATAATTAGAAAATTTGTAAACAACAGAAAAATTTATGTGTGAACATGATTTCCTACTTTGTTTAAAGATCATAGACTCTGAGCTAAAAAAGTACCTAAGCTGCCATTTCTTGCAGTCTTCTGATTTTAAAGATAAAGAAACTGTGGGACACAGCAAATTTTTCCAAGAGTCCAAAGATAGTAAGTGGCTGAATTTGGACTTAGATCTTCTGAATCAGAACCCAATTCTCTTTCCAATGTATCATACTACTTATGTATGTATGTATCCTCATGTACTCATATGTATGAATTTGTGTGTGAATTTTTCTTATATATGTGGGTGTATTTGCAAGTTTAGCCCCTCAATATGTGTATGTTTAAATGTTGGATTTTAAGAAGAGAGTAAAGGCAACAGATCATAGACTAATGATCTTGATTTTGATACCTGGTAAAATTCTAGAATGATGTAAGGGATGGTTTGGGGAGTATCCAGTAAGGGAACTCAGCATAGTGTTGGGTCAACCTGGATTTGAAGTTAGAGAAGTTACATTTAAAATACTATCTCTCCTACTTATTAACTATATCACCTTAAGCAGGTCATTTAATGTCTCCATGCCTTTCTCTTCCCTTATCTATAAAATGAGGATTTGGACTAAATGATCACTTTGGTTTCTTCTCTCCCTAATTCCATAATCCTTGGATGCTTGAGTGACGATCACGGAGAAATAGTGTGTTTCATTAAAATCAGCTCAGACCAGACTAACTTCATTTCCTTTTATACCAAGTGACTAAGAAGATCAGGACAGTTCTGTAAGCCCTGTGTCTATTTTAGCAAAGAACTGATCATAGTCGTTCATGCTCTTTTTGTGGTAAAGATGGGGAATTGTTGATTAATTGATAGTTGCTGGACGAGGCAGTAGTTTCATGATAACTCAGTTTGGCAAGCATTCAGTAAACATTTTACAGTGTCCAAACTATCATGCCTGAATTTGGGGGACACAAAGATGAAAGGGAAAAACATAAAAAATAGTACCCCCAAGGAATTCACCTAGGACATATTTAATGCATGCTTTTTGATTGATTTGCTCTTTGGGGGGAGACAATATGGAAATAGAAAAGTAAAAATGAGCTAGTTTGAGGTTCTCTCTTTTAGAAGGGGGGACCCTAATAGCTAGGAACAATCAGAGAAAGTGGCTCATGAGTTGATCCTTGGCTGAAGATAGAGATTTAATTGGTATTGAAGCAGAGGCAGTGCATTCCATCGAGCCATGGGAGATGGCATTCCAAAGATACAGAAGCCTAAATGATAATATGATAGCAAATATTTACATGGTACTTAAAGGGTTGTAAAACACTTTACATAAATTCTCATGACAATAGGTACTGTTAATTATCCACATTTTATTGATAAAGAAATTGAGTTAAATGAGTTGTCCAACTCACTTGTATCTGTTGTATCCGAGTTGTGTCTGAGACAGGTTTGGGACTCAGGTCTTCCTGACTTCATGTTCAACCTTCTGCCCACTGTACCACCTCGCTATCTCATATAGGGGCTAGCAAGAAGCCTGGTTTAATGGGTAATAGTAGTATGTATGAAAGGAAGTAGGTGGTGCAGCAGATAGAGCAGTGGGCTTGGAATTAGGAAAACTCATCCTCCTGAGTTCAAAATTGCCTTTAGAACTTGTCTTGGTATATTGTACGTGACATTTGTCTATACCTAGTTTCTCTCAGACTATTTTCTCATGTATTTTGGTGGAATAGTAAGTTTGTGTCCTAATAGGAAGATTCTTTGGGTTTATCAAGTTAGCCTCCTAGGCTAATTTGGTTCTGGATGTTATTCCACTGTTCAAGGTCTTTATTTCTTACCCAGTACCAAATTATTTTAATGAGTATGGCTTTATAGTATAGTTTGAGATCAGGTACTGCTAGGTCCCTTTCTTTTGTGCTTTTTCCTCATTTATTTCTTTGATAGTCTTCTTTATTTGTGATTTTAAAAATTATTTGATTATTTTAACTTTTAAAATAGAATTTATTCCTAGATATCTCAACCCCTACTCCCCTCTATACCACCCCTCACTACACCATGTTGAGGCATCACTCAACAAAAAGATATGTATGAGTAAATTATGTCTTTTGTGTTTCTATTTATCAATTCTTTCTGTGGAGGTGGACATTCACAACTCATTCTTCAAATGTTAATTCTGTAGTTGTATATAATGTTCTCTTGGTTCTATTGAATTCAGATTCCTTTGATTTTCTTGACCTCCAAATTAATTTTGTTATTTTTTTCTAGATCTCTAAAATAATTCTTCAGTAGTTTGATTGTTATGGCACTGAATAAGTAAATTAATTTAGGTAGTATATTAATTTTTAGTTATATTGGCTCAGCCAACCCATGAACAATGGATTTCTCCAATTATTTAGACCTTTGTGTAAAGAATTTTTTAAAAAACTGTGTTCATTTAGTTTCTATGTATACCTAGGCAAGTAGACTCCAAATATTTTATGCTAACTATGGTTATTAGTCTCTAAAATTATTTTATTTTAAATTCTAAATCTTTCATTCCTTCTACCTCTTTCCTCATCCTGTGAGAAAGCAAAAAATATGATGCCCCTAACACATCTGAAATCAATACAAAACATATTTCCCCATTATTCATATTCTTAAAAAAACTAAGAAAAACAAAGGAAAATGTGCTTCATTCTGCATTTTTAGTCCATATCCATAGAAGTGGATAGCACTTTACACCATGAGTCTTTGGATTTATGGTAGATCATTGTATTAATCAGTTTTACCAAGTCTTTCATAGCCTTCATTCTGCTCACTTCACTTTGCATCAGTTCAAATGTTTTCTTGCATATTGTGAAACCATCTCCATTATCATTTCTTATAGTACAATATTCCATCATATTCATATATCATAACTTGTTCAGCCATTCTTTAATTAATAGTCATCAATTGAGTTTCAATTCTTTGTCACAACAAACAACTCCTAGAAATATTTTTTGTACATATGGGTGGCATTTTGCTGGGTCAAAGAATGTGTACAGTTTTAAAGATCTTTGTGCTACATTTTCTCTTGAATGGTCAAACTAGTTCAATACTCCACCACCAGTGGATTAGCATATGTTTTCCCATCCCCTCCAGCATTCATCATTTTTCTTTTCTGTCATCTTAATCAATCTGTTGGGAGTAAGGTGGTACCTCAGAGTTGTTTTCATTTGCATTAATGATTTGGGTATTTTAAAATGACTATTAATAGATTCAATTTCTTCTTTTGAAAAATGCTCATTTCTTATCTTTTAACTGTTTATAAATTGGGAAATGATTTTTATTTTAAAAATAAGGCCATTTTCAGAAAAAAAATTATTACAAAATGTTTTCTTATATTTACTACTTTTATTCTAATTTTAGATGCAATGATTTTATTTTTGCAAAACATTTTTCATTTCATAAAATCAAAATGATCCATTTTACCTCCCATGAACCTCTCTCATCTCTTATTTGGGCATGAATTCTTCCCCTATCCAAAGATCTGACAGATAATTTATTTCATGCTCTCTAATTTGCTTATGATATCATCTTTTATGTCTAATTCATGCACCTATGTTGAGCTTATCTTGGTATTTCATGTGAGATGCTGATCTGCACCTGTCTTCTGCCAGGCTACTTTTCCATTTTATCATCAGTTTTGGTCATATAGTGAGTTCTTGTCTCAATAGTTGGGGTCTTCGGGTTTATCAAAGACTAGGCTACTGTGCTCCTTTGCTTCTGTATGTTGTGTACCTAGTCCATTCCAATAATCCACTACCCTTTTTCCTAGAATAAGATTTTATTTATTTATTTGTTTTATTAATTTAGGATATTTTCCCATGGTTACATGATTCATGTTCTTTCCCTTCCCTCCTCCCTCTCCTCTCCCATAGCCAATGAGCAATTTCACTGGGTTTTTCATCATTGATCAAGGCCTATTTCCATATTAATATTTGCAATAGAGTGATCATTTAGAACCTATATCCCCAATCATATCCCCATCAAACCACGTGATCAAACAAATGTTTTTATTCTGTTTTTCTACTCCCACAGTTCTTTCTCTGAATGTGGATAGCATTCTTTCTCATAAGTCCCTCAAAATTGTCCTGGATCATTGCATCGCTGCTTGATGATTACCATTTTGTAATACAGTTTGACATCTGGTACAACTAGGTCACCTTCCTTCATGTTTTTCAAATTTTTTATTCTTCTAGATGAAATTTATTATTTTTTCTAGCTCTATAAAATAATTTTGGTGGTTTGATTAGTATAGTGCTGAATAAATAAATTAATTTAGGTAGAATTGTCATTTTTATTATATTGGCTTGGCTTACCCAAGAGCAATAACTATTTCTCCAGTTATTGAGCTCTGTCTTTATTTGTGTGAAAAACATTTTATAATTGTATTCATTTAATTCCTGTGTGTTCTTGGGAAGTAAACTCCCAAGTAATTTATCTTGTCTGTAGTTCTTTTAAATAGAATTTCTCTTTGCATCTCTTCTTGTCAGGTTATGTTAGTAATATATAGAAATTCCAGTTATTTGTGTGGGTTTATTTTATGTCCTGCAACTTTGTTAAAGTTATTAGTTTTGTCAGCTAGTTTTTTAGTTGCCTCTCTAGAGTTCTCTCTCTGTAACTATACTGTCATGTCATCTGCAAAGAGAGTTTTGTTTCCTCATTGCCTACGCTTATTCTTTCAATTTCCTTTTCTTGTTCTTAATACTGTATCTACCATTTCTAATATGATATAAAAATAAGTTGATAATAGACTGCTTTGCTTCATCCATGATCTTATTGGAATGACATCTAGTTTATCTCCATTATAGATAAGGCTTGCTCTTGGTTTTAGATACATACTGCTTATCATTTTAAATAAAACTCTATTTTCCTACGCTTTCTAGTATTTTTAATAGGAATGAGTCTTGTATATTATCAAAAGCTTTTCCTGCATCTATTGATATAATCATGTGATTTTTATAGCTTTTTGTTACTGATATGATAGTTTTCATTATACTGAACCAATCCAGCATTCCAGGTACAAATCCAATCTAGTCATAGCATATAATCTTTTTTTTTTTTAAACCCTTAACTTCCTTCTTGGAATCAATACTATGCTTTGGTTCCAAGGCAGAAAAAAGAGCGGTAAGGCCTAGGCACTGGGAATTGAGTGCCTTGCCCAGGGTCACATAGCTAGAAAGTATCTGAGGCCAAATTTGAACCTAGGACACCTCCCATTATTAGGCCTGGCTCTCAATACACTGAGCCATCCAGCTGCCCCCTTATAGTATACAATCTTTATAATATAATGCTGTAATCTCCATGATAGTGTTTTATTTATATTTCTTGCACCAATATTCATTAAAAAATTGGTTTGGTTTTCTTTCTCTGTTTTAGTTCTTCTAGTTTTAAGTGTTAAAATAATTTTTTGTCAATTCGATAGGACTGCTTTTTTCCTCAGTTATTTTATTTTATTTTTTAATTTTATTTTTAAATATTTTCCCATGTTTACATAATTCATTTTATTTCCCTTCCTCGTCCAAGAGCCAACAAACAATTCCACTGTGATGTACAAATGTTGTCACTTGATACCTATTTCCATATTATTTATTTTTGCTGGAGAGAGATTTTTTTACGCCTAAACCTCAAATCACATACCCATATATCCAAATGATAAATGATGTCATATGTTTTGTTTTTGCATTTCTAATCCCATAGTTCTTTCAAAGTAGAGAGCACTCTTTTACATAAGTCCTTCAGGAATGTTCTGGTTTATTGCATTGCTACTAGTAACAAGATCTATTACATTGGATTTTCCCACAGTGTTTTACTTACTTTGTACAATGTTCTTCTGGTTCTGTTCATTTCACTCTGCATCAATTCATTGAGGTTCTCCCAGTTAATATAGAAAGCCTCCAGATCATTATTCTGTACAGTACAATAGTATTCCATCACCAGCATATACCACAATTTGTTCAGCCATTCCCCAATCGAGGGACACACCCTCATTTGTGGTACAAACCCAGCAGTGGTATTGCTGGATCAAAGGAGAGGCATTCTTTTAAAGCCTTTTATGCATAATACCATACTGCCTTCCAGAATGGCTGGATTAATTCACAACTCCACCAGCAGTGCATTAGTGTCCTGATTTTGCCACAACCCTTTTGGCATTTATTATTTTCCTTTACTGTCATATTGGCCAATCTGCTAGGTTTGAGGGTGGTACCTCAGCATTGTTTTGATTTGTATCTCTCTAATTATAAGATTTAGAAAACTTTTTCATATGCTTATTGATAGTTATGATTTCTTTATCTGAAAACTGCCTATTCATGTCCCTTGACCATTTGTCAATTGGGGAATGGCTTGATTTTTTGTACAATTGATTTAGCTCCTTATAAACTTGAAAAATGAGACCTCTGTCAGACATCTTTGTAATAAAATATTTTCCCAATTATTGCTTCCTTTCTAATTTTGGTTGCATTGGTTTTGTTTGTACAGGAATTTTTTTAAATTTAATATAATCAAAATTATTCATTTTACATTTTGTAGTGTTCTCTATCCCCTACTTCATCTTAAATTCCTTCCTTTCCCACAGATCTGTCATGTATACTATTCTATGTTCACCTAATTTGTTTATGATTTCCTTCTTTATATTTGTCATTTACCTGCTCTGAGTTAATCTTGGTGCAGAGTATAAGATGTTGATCTAAGCCTAATTTCTCCTATAATGTTTTCCAATTCTCCCAGCAGTTTTTCTCAAAGAGTGAGTTCTTTTTCCAAAAGCTTTGATCTTTGGGTTTAATTAACACTATCTTGTTGCTGTCATTTACCTTGAGTCTATTCCATTGATCCACCCTTCTATTTTTATTTTTTTCCAGATAGTACCATATAGTTTTTTAAATTTAATTATTTATTGGAAAAATTTTTTCCATGGTTCCATGATTCATGTTCTTACTCTCTTCCCCCCACCCCTTTCCCCCCCCCCCATAGCCAATGCACATTTCCACTGTTTTCTTCATGTGTCATCGATCAAGACCTATTTCAATATTATTGATACTTGTACTAGGGTGGTCATTTAGGGTTTACTTCCCAAATCATGCCCGCATCAACCCATGTGTTCAATCAAGCAGTTGTTTTTCTTCTGTGTTTCCACTCCTGTAGTTCTTCCTCTGAATGTGGGTAGTGTTCTTTTCCATAAATCCCTCAGAATTGTCCTGGGTCATTGTATTGCTGCTGGTACAGAGGTCCATTACATTCAATTTTACCACAGTATATCAGTCTCTGTGTATAGAGTTCTTCTGGCTCTGCTCCTTTCGCTCTGCATCAGTTCCCGGAAGTCTCTCCAGTTCGCCTGGAACTCCTCCAGTTTATTATTCCTTTTAGCACAATAGTATTCCATCACCCGCATATACCACAGTTTGCTCAGCCATTCCCCAATTGAAGGACATCCCCTCCTTTTCCAATTTGTTGCCACCAGAAAAAGCGCAGCTATAAATATTTTCGTACAAGTCTGTTTATCTATGATCTCTTTGGAGTACAAACCCAGCAATGGTATGGCTGGATCAAAGGGCAGGCAGTCTTTTATAGCCCTTTG